>NW_010143240.1:0-7393 GCF_000699245.1 Pterocles gutturalis
CACCACTCATCACCAGTCTCCACTTGGATATTCAGCCATTGACCACAACCCTCTGAGTGTGATCATCTAGCCAATTCCTTATCCAGCAAGTGATCCTTCCACTGAATGCATGTCTCTCCAACTTAGAGACAAGAATTTTCTTTGACAGTGTCCAATGCTTTGCACAACTCCAGCTAGATGAGGTCAGCTGACCTTCCCTTATCCACCAGTGCTGTGGTCCCATTGTAGAAGGCCACCAAATTTGTCAGGCACGATTTGCTCTTGGTGAAGCCATGTTGGTTGTCACCAATCACCTCCTTGTTTTCCGTGTGCCTTAGCATAGATTCCAGGAGGATTTGCTCCGTGATCTTGCCAGGCACAGAGGTGAGACTGACTGGCCTATAGGTTCCCAGTCTTCCTTATTTCCCTTTTTAAAAATGGGGGTTATGTTGCCCCTTTTCCAGTCTGCGGGAACTTCACCAGAGTGCCACGACTTTGAGAAGCACTCTTTGTGATGGATAGTGTCTTGGCAATTTCATCTGGATGGATAGTGTCTTGGCAATTTCATCTGCCAGTTCCCTCAGGACCCACGGTTGCATCTCATCAGGCCCCATGGACTTGCGCATCTTCAGGTTCCTTAGATGGTCTCAAACCTGATCTGCTCCTATAGTGGGAGGTTCTTCCTTCTCCCATTCCCTGCCTTTGCCTTCTGCAACTTGGGCAGTGTGGCTTGAGCTCTTGCCAGTGAAGACTGAGGCAAAGTAGTCACTGGTTACCTCAGCCTTCTCAGTATCCTGGGTAACCAGGTCTCCTGTTTCCTTCTGGAGAGGGCCCACATTTTCCCTAGTCCTCCTTTTATCACTGACATACCTATAGAAATTATTCTTGTTACCCTTAACATCCTTGGCCAAATTTAATTCTATCAGGGCTTTAGCTTTCCTAACCTGATCTCTGGCTTCACGGACAGTGTCTCTGTATTCCTCCCAGGCTACCTGTCCTCGCTTCCACCCTCTGTAGGCTTCCTTTTTGTGTTAGAGTTTGTCCAGGAGTTCCTTGTTCATCCGTGCAGGCCTCCTGGTATTTTTTGCCTGTCTTCTTCTTTTTTGGGATGCATCGCCCCTGAGCCTGGAGGAAGTGATCCTTGAATATTAGCCAGCTTTCTTGGGCCCCTCTTCCCTCCAGGGCTTTATCCCATGGGACTCTTCCAAGCAGATCCCTGAAGATGCCAAAGTCCGCTCTCCTAAATTCCAGGGCAGTGAGTTTGCTGTGTGCCCTCCTCACTGCCCTGAGCATCTTGAACTCCACCGTCTCATGACCACTGCAACCCAGGCTGCCCTTGACTTCCACATTCCCCACCAGCCCTCCTGTGTTTGTAAGAATAAGGTCCAGCATAGCACCTGTCCTTGTTGGTTCTTCTATCACTAGGAGAAGGAAGTCATTATCAACGCATTCCAGGAACTTCCCAGCCCGCCTATGCCCTGCTGTGTTGTCCCTCCAACAAATATGAGGGTGGTTCAAGCTCCCCATGAGAACCAGGGCTTGTGAGTGTAAGGCTACATATATCTGTCTATAGAGGGCCTCACCCACTTGTTCTTCTTGGCCAGGTGGCCTGTAGCAGACCCCCACTACACTGTCCCCTGTCCCAGCCCTCCCTTTGATCCTGACCCACAGATTTTCGGTCGGCTCCACATCCGTCCCCAGGTGGAGCTCCATGCACTTCAGCTAGTCACTGACATAGAGGGCAACACCCCCTCCTTGTCTCCCCTGCCTGTCCTCCCTTAAGAGCTTGTATCCCTGCATTGCAACACACAAGTAATAGGATCTACCCCACCTTGTCTCCGTGACGCTAATAAGATCATAGCCCTGCAGGTGTGCACACTTCTCCAACTCCTGTTGCTTATTCCCCATACTACATGCATTTCTGTAGAAGCACCTAAGTTGGGCTCCCAAGGAGGCTGGACTTCCTGTGTGTTGCTCTCCAGCTGCCCACCTGCCAGCCTGTGATCCTTTTCCAGGCTCTGGGCATCTATTGCTGGCTTTTCTGTCATCAGAGTGGTAAGAGTGGGATGGATTAAGGCTCCCCTCCCCCGGCAATATTAGTTTAAAGCCCTCTTCACTAGGTTGGCAAGCCTACGACCAAAGATTCTCTTCCCCTTCTCAGACAGATGGATCCCATCAGCCCCCAGTAGCGGGCTTCTCAAAGCAAGTTCCATGGTCTAAGTAGCCGAACCCCTGGTTGTGGCACCACTCCTGCTACCATTTATTGAAATGCCAAATTCTATCTGCCCTTTCATATCCTTCAACTGGGAGGATCGATGAGAAAACCACCTGCACTCCAGAGTCCTTTACTGCCTCTCCAAGGGCTCTCTAGATGCTCCTCAGGCTCCTCCCAGCCACGTCGCTGTTGCCCACGTGAAACAACAGTAGCGGTTAATAGTCGGTGGGCCACATGAGGTTTGGTAGCCTCATGTTAAATCTCTAATACAAGCCCCCAACAAGCAGCACACCTCTCTAGAGAGAGGGACAGCTCAGCAAATGGGTGCCTTCATACTTCTCAGAAGAGAGTCACCTATTACTATCACCCATCACTTTTTTCTTTGTTGAGCTAGTTGTTATGTGAGGAGTAGATCGGGCTACCTTGCCCGGCTCCAGCGTTTCTTGTAATGCAACAAGTCTTTCCTCTTCAGTTGCAGAAGGCAAAGGCAGGGAATGGGAGAATGAAGAACGTCCCACTATAGGAGAAGATCAGGTGTGACCCTCTAAGGAACCTGAAGGTGCACAAGTCCATGGGACCTGATGAGATGCAACCATGGGTCCTGAGGGAACTGGCAGATGAAATTGCCAAGACACTATCCATCATATTTGAGAAGTGGTGGCACTCTGGTGAAGTGCCTTCCCGCAGACTGGAAAAGGGGCAACAAAACCCTCATTTTTAAAAAGGGAGATAAGGAAGACCTGGGAAACTACAGGCCAGTCAGTCTCACTTCTGTGCCCGGCAAGATCACACAGCAGATCCCCCTGGAAAAAAAAAGGAACCATGTTCCACTTGAGAGTTAAACAGATCAAAGGTGCCATGTCAGCTTGGCCTTTCACCTCACTGCAAGGTTTTTAAGCTTACACATTTGTCCCATGAACAGCCTTGTGTTTATCTGTAGTTGCAGCCTTTTCTCGAAGTTAGTTTTTTTCTCTGAGGCAGACAATACCAAGTCAAGGATACAAAGTGTTGCAGTTACAGACAGAAATCTTTCAACCACATCAATGTTCATCTTGCTGATTGTGAAACTGGAAAGCACCTCAGTGCAATCACATTACATTGGCTACTGTAGGAGAGGTATCCTTTTCCTCATCCGCATTTTGTGCACAAACAAGCTGTCTGCTATGGTCCTCCTCTCCAAGCAGACACAAAATCAACTGTAAGGATGTAACAACTGTACCATACAGGCAACCTGCATAAATCACATACCTGCATACATATAAGAAAATATATTGATATTTATTTGGGTATCCTGGCCAATCGTGCTGTGAAGTACAGCAACACGTTCACCAAGTTTGCTTCTTTTCTACAGCTGTTTGTTGTTCACTTGATTATACCTTGTCAAAACTTACTCCTTTTATGCAGTAGGTGAGCTGTGGTGCATGGTTCCCTATCAGCAGCATTAGAGTTTCTTTCTTTGCTTTGTTGAGATGTAAAGAGAAGCTTAAGCATAGTATTTTTATCAATAGATCAATGGCATTTTCAGAAGTAAAGGAAACATGAAATTTGAAGCCTGCAATTAAGGCAAGATTACAGCCATGCCAGTTGTTCTCTCTGCCTGGCACTTTGTAATCTAATGAACAGATGCAGGTGAGATCTAACTACATACAGTTCTCAGAAGCATGACTCTCATTGATAGACCTTGCAGAAGTAGCTCCATGACATTTCCCATAAAATCGACTGTATTTCTAGGATGACATCTCCCTGCTTTTGTCTGTACAAGGACTAAATGATTGTCTCAGTAATGCTAGTAGGATTTGAGAAGGGTTCCAGTAAATGTCACTTTTGGCAAAGTAACATAGACCTTGTGTCACTGGCAAAGACCTTGAGCTGGCGCTTCCTGAATGACACTCTGCCTTTAAAGTGCCCCCAAGAACCTTTTTGCACCAATCCAGTAGTCACTAAGTAGGAGAGAAAGCCCTTAGACGGGCCAGCAGGCTCAACAGACAATTTGTATACGTGTTCCATGAGAGATCACTAGTGCTTTTTCTAATAACAAACGTGACGCAGGATCTGCAGGGCAATGGTGCACCTCATCCAGCAGCACAACAAAAAGAAACTCCCAGGTAAGCTGCTTGCAGCTCCTCCTAGTAACCGAATGTGCTCTGTCACGGCAAGGAGACTCCAGTGTTGCTGGTAAAGAGATGGGCACCAGAGCTCGCTTGATTAAAAATGACTCACTCACTAACGCTCAGGCTGAGCTGCATTTCGCCCTGTTTTTGCTTTAGAACTCAGCATTGCAGTCCTTTTGCACACCTCACATGAGTTTTTTCCAAAAGGAGGTGTCTCTCCTAACTTACCGGCCCTGCATGTAGAATCCTGATACTGTCTGCTGCCTTTTTTTTTTTTTTCTTTTGCTAGCTGCAAAAAAGACAATGTTATTAACACTAGCTGAAGGAGCTTTCGATCATGTGACAGAGGCACATAACTCTGAATTCATGTCTAGTCCTAGGTCCCTTGGTTTTTAAAGTGCTTAAGTTTAGGGGTGTCCACATCTTCCTGTATGCATTTCTACACCAGTGTAGTTAGCACAAAAGGCCAAATCCTTGTACTATCATGTTTTATATTTGTTTTCACCTGAAGACAAATTTTCAAAATGAGCTTTGAGAGGATTCTTTTACGGTTCTGACTGGCTGATCAAAGAAAACCACAAGAAGCAGGTAAAAGGTTGGGGTTTTGTCGCTGTGGTGGCACCTGTGCAAGACCACCCTGACTTAGTCTCAGGTCACTATAGATAGTCCAAATGAAATTAATCAGGATGACATTTCTCTACAGCAACTTCATTCACTGAAGAAAAACTGGCTGTTGTGTTTCCATGTTCTTAAGTTTATTTCTATTTCACCATCTGTAATCACAATTTTCCAATGTGTAAAATCCCACAGAGATATCCTAGAAAGGAATTGCACTTATAGACAAAAATATAGTTATTGTACCAGAATTCACCACCAATGCTAGCTTTAAGAAAAATACGATGATAACTTTAAAAACCTAGTGATAAGGACTTTAATGTTGAGTTTTTCAGGGAGCAATAAGAGCAAGGGAAGAAGGCCATTTCTTCCCACAAGAGACGAAATGTAAGACCACAAGACAGGCAGAAGCGGCATTCGCACTGACAAGGCCACAGTCCCACAGCATGCAAGCAGGACTGGTGACAATGAGAGGTTCCATCAACTGATCATCAGATAAATACAAAGTGACAAATCAAGTCTATGATGTTTCTTCCACGAACCAAATCAGCAAGCCAGAAACAACAAAGGTAAAGATTAGGCACTCTCTACAACATAGCTTAGACAGTGTAAGTGTGCCTAGGTTTGAGCTTAAATACAGCTCCTGGGGCAACAGACAGAGACTGCATTGTTGGAGCATGCACCTGAGGTTGTTCAGGGCAATTAAGGCTTGTTGGTGCACTCAGAACCCTGACTGTCTTGGTGCTCCCAGCTTCAACAAGCATCACAGAGGAAATCAGAGACTCACAAAAAGAAAGGACTTCTTTAAAAACTAACTTAATTTTACACAGTGTAACATCACACTGTGTCACTAGGATAATGTTGACTTTAAAAGGAAAGCACCCCTTGTTTCAAGATACTTTCTGCTGCACAGAGAAGCTCAGCAGGGTAGAATTTAACGAATGATCATAGTCACTTAGAATTAATGAGTACCCCTGCAGTGGTAGTGACATGGTAGGTAGTTTCAAAATCCTTTCTCTACTGAGTTCAGCTGGTTGAAGGAAATAAACGTACTCTGAATGTGAAGTGCTAACAGGTACCCTTAAACAGAGAGGGCTAGTACTTTTCCAAGCTTTGTTTTTCCCATGGAATTTCTAAAATTTTTATGCACAATACTTTTACACGTCTCCTTCTAGTAAATGGTACTCATGTGAAGCATCAGCTGGACGTCGGTGGAGGCTGATACCCCTACCTGCAGGTTTTGTTGTGCTTTGGGATGCTTGGATACTAAGCAGCACGCAATTCTGATAGCTAACAATACCTACCCCTTCTGTCCACTGAGCGGCACTGTTCAATTACAGAAATGCAAAGTGGCATCCTTTGGCCCCAACACGTGGTTTTTTAAAGAGGCACTCCTGAATTGCATGCTTTATGTGATTTTATGCCCACAGTGAACTAGAATTCCATGCTCTCTTGAAAGAACTAGAGAAATGCTAGACCATTCACATATTATCTTCATCTTCTGAATCCTTGTATGCAGATTTCAGCACAAGGAAAATTTTATTACTCATTCTCAAACACCTCCACTGGCTCTCTATTCTCTTAACATCCAGTTCAAAAGTACATTCCCTTCTCCAAATCATTTCTCAATTATTTTTCCTATCTTTTTCACAGATCTTAGTCCTCTCTGTTCACATCCTGGACTCTAATACATGCAAACTTGGGGACAAGATGCTGGAGAGCAGCCCTGGGGAAAGAGATCTGGGGGTTTGGGGTTGATTGCAAGTTGAATATGAGTCAACAGTTTGCTGTGGAAGCCCAAAGGGCCAACTGTGTCCTGGGGTCCGTCAAGCACAGCATAGCTAGCCAGTCGAGGGAGGTGACTGTCCCACTCTAGTGCACTGGTGGAGCCCCACCTAAGAGTACTGTGTGCAGTTTTGGGTGCCTCAATGTAAGGACATCAAAATATTAGAGTATGTCCAGAGGAGGGTGACCAAGTGGTGCAAGGTTTCAAGAGCAAGAGTTTGTTCAGCTTGGAGAAGAGAAGGCTGAGGGGTAACCTCATTGCAGTCTACAGCTTCCTCCAGGGGTGCAGCAGAGGGGTAGATGCTGATTTACTCTTTATGGTAACCAGGGAAAGGATACTAGGAATGAAGCTGCATCACGGGAAGTTCAGATTGGACATTAGTAAAAAGTTCTTCACTGAGATGGTGGTCAGTCACTGGGACAGGCTCACCAGGGAAGTGTTCACAGCATCAAGCCTGTCAGAGTTCAAGGAGCATTTAGATGATGCTCATAGTCATATGGCTTAGTTTTAAGTAGTCCTGTGAGGAACATGGAGTTGGACTCAATGATCCTTCCAACTCAAGATATTCTATGATTCTATGATTCTAATAAACACTCAGGAAGAGAAGCAAGAGAGCCAGGATTATTGCAATAGATCATTCCCCAACATGCTTCTATAACAATGCACGTAGTATGGGGAATAAACAAG
>NW_010143241.1:0-13997 GCF_000699245.1 Pterocles gutturalis
CCTATCCCAGCTGGACCCAGGACAGATGCTTACTCTGAATTTTTGCTACCGAGTTTAAATGTTGAAATATTTGCTACAAAATACAGTTGATGGAAATATATACTGCAAAGTGCAAGGATATATTTCCATAGCTCCATAGCTCTCATTCACACTGCAGGCCAACCATGCCCATAGCAGCCACCTGCCAATCATTGTCAGTGTTTCATCAACTAAGAGATTTCAGTCTCTGCAGGTGGAAGGACCATACCATTGGAATTAGACAGGTAACAATCAACTTGCTTTTGAAAAGAAAAGCTTCAAAGATCACTCTGAAAGACCAATGCAATCCATCACAGATAGATATTAATTATTATTATAACAGCCACAATCCAGCAGGGATCCTGAAGCATACATTTCCAGTCCATGGCACTGTTCTACAATGTGGCAATTAAGGCACAAGAGACTGGCATATAATTTCCCTCAACATTATTTATACCCCATAATTTTACAAGAAATAGCTCTGTAAAATGCAAGTAGTTCCCATCCACATTCCCTAAAAGCAAACATACCAGAACACAAAAATACCAGACACAAATTATCATAACCAGTATTCACTAACAATCTTAAAAGCAGAAAAATGCAGCCCAAATAAATCATCCCCAGAATGTATGAAAAGCAAAATTGCCTACAAAACGAGGTCTAAGAGCATTTTGCAATGCTGGAACCATATAATGTTTGTCTCACCCCCTGTAAGCACGAGAGTTAGAATTAATATTTGAACACCTACTGCTGGTGAGCAAAAAGCAACCCGGCAGATCATGCTCAAGATGCTTTGGTAGGACTGCTGGGATGGGACAGGCTTTGCCATGGGAATAACATCTCAAGGTAACACCCAGGACAGAGGTGGATGTAGTTCTTGGGAGCTTCTCAAGAGAGATTTAATGAGAGATCTGAAGTCAGAACTGAAGGACAGAGTCAGGTGAGAAAGAAGGCAGGCAGCAACAGAGGTTTTACACCAGATCCCGACACTTCTGGGTAATCTTTTCATTACCCAAAGATCTCGGTTGCCCTGCGACAACCATGACCATAGAGGAGACTGGACAGAAACCTCCTTTCCAGGCAGTCCAGGCAGTGGTGCTAGACAACTGGCCATAGTAGAAATGTAAAATTGGATCCTTTGACAGGGTTTGTAGCTTCCTGTCATTATAACCATGTTTTTATTAATTTAGTTGTATTACCAGCTTATCTGTAGGATTTTCCACAATGCTCCTGAGAAAGTCACACAATAGACACAAGAACTATCAAACCTAGTTCCGGATAAGTTGTCCTCAGAGCAAACCCCTCTAATGCCAGCCTTTAGAAGATCATTGTGGCATAGAAGCACATGCAGCAATCAGTAGAGCAGGTTTTTCTGTCTTTCAACATTTAGAAGAAGCCAACATTATTGGAAGAAAGCCGTTAACAAGGAAGAACATGGGAGAAAATTTAATATCTGATGTGATTTCAGGGGAGTTTCACCAGAGATTTTTCTATCTATACAATTATTCTGGAAAAACATTCAGAGAGAAGATCTGTATGCAGAGATGACATTGTCTGCCAAAACCAGCCCTGGTTTTGGATATCAGCATTCCTGGAACTGTAACTCCAACTGTGTTCAGAAGAAGATTTACGTTTATGTATACAAATATACACACAAAAATACATATTTTCCCCATGGATTTTTGAAATAAAGAAGAAAGATTTCCCATATACACAGTAAAAGAGCCACGAAGTTCCAGGCTATCCAAGGCAGCTGCTTTTATTTATCTCTGTTATACCTTTGAAGGTGTTGGTTTCTTCCTGAACATTGGTGAAACTGCAAATTTTTTTGTAAGTTCAAGAAAACTCTTCCACCCAACTTTAAATATAGGTCATGATCCATACACCTCTTCATGCTATCCATAGCAATGTGAAGGGTGTTCCTATGGGA
Organism: Pterocles gutturalis; assembly: GCF_000699245.1. Lineage (NCBI taxonomy): Eukaryota > Metazoa > Chordata > Aves > Pterocliformes > Pteroclidae > Pterocles > Pterocles gutturalis. The sequence goes on from NW_010143241.1 coordinate 1,949, forward strand.
ATACGCTGAAGTGAGATTTAGATTCAAATTCTGACCCTCACAGGAGCATCCACGCTACACCTCGTGGGCAGGTGTGAGGCCAGCTGTATGCACAACGTACCCAGCAATTTCCCCATCTGCTGCCCATATGGGATGAGTGACTGACGTGTATCTACTGATCACGATGGGCTGGAGCATGCCCCGGGTGTTCTATATGTGAATCTGGGGCAGCCTTCTAAAGCCCTTGGCAACCTACAAAATGCTGCACAGATGTGTCATCTCAGGTAAGTTTTTCAAAATCTACACCTGTCTGTCACCTGTAAAATTTGGACAAAAGATCTTGTTTTCTTCATTCTTGTTGTTGGCAGACTAGAGGATTTTTGAGTCAGAGTTCATCTCTAGCCATGGGGTATGTTTAAGGCTGGCCAGGAAATATTTTTCCTGCCTTGTGTGAAAATACTCACTGTTCACTAATGTTTCCAATCCCTCATCCAGGCAAAACAAACACCTTCGGAAGCAGAGGGGAACCTTGACTGCAACAACAGCCCCAAGGCTCTATGCTGCAGATGACAAAAAACACAGATGAGAACGCCTTCCTCATGGGAAGATAATTTCTGTGGAAAACATCAGTCAAGGGAGACTCCCTAAAAACACTGGCTCAGCTCTTGGAGAATCCACTAAGAGGTGTGCTAGTTACCAACGCCTCGCACTTCTCTGCACCGGAAAAGAATGAAGGAGATTCACACTCTGAAGCTTTGAATTGTGAAAGCACTCTGAGCTTTCACCATTCATATGCCACTTCCCTTGAAACCTTGGAGACTCAGGGCTTTTGCTCTATCGTGTTTCAGGTATCTTGAGCGACAGAAGGAGCCAGCAGGAGTGAATATGTAGAAGCCACAAGCATGAGGAACTTCATGCTGCAGCTCTCCACCTTATGTTTATCTCAGTAGTACTTGAGTATATGCTGTTCCTTGCTTTTCTTACCTGGGAGAAAAATCCACCTATGAAAAATCAATAAAGAAACAAGCTTCTTACAGGGCTAAACTCAAGCTAGTCAACAGAAGAGAGACCGTGGCCTTTAGCAGTCAGGCTGTCTTATGTGTTGGGTAGTTTTCACTAAATCTCATCTGTAGTGTGCTAAAACAGATTCCAGAATGATGGAACCTGGGCAGAAACAAAATTAGAGGAATAGTGATGGAGACAACAAAGGAGTGTGATACATTTAACTTTTTAAATGCATTTTTCTGTGCAGGATTTGTTGGCCTCTCCAGGACCTAGAATTTACCCAAAATGAAAAATCACGTACAGACTCTGCTGAAGTTTAGTGAACTCAGATCCTAATCTGATTCTCAAGCTTTTATCAGATTTTGACTGCTCAGGAGAGATTGAATAATATTGTTTCTACTTTATCTTTCCTTGGTCCTTCTCCTGATCTATAGGAACAGCACTCATGATGGACAGAGGTATGAAATAAGCCTTTTCTGTCTGGAGGAAAAAAAGCTTATCTATAGCCCAAGTTATCCATCTGTATTTTATTTGAGCAAAGAGACAAAACCAAGATAATCCATTTTCAGTCAAAATAAACAACCTTGAAAAATACAGTCCTGTCCACCAGCTTAGTCATCCTACTTGTTGCCTATTTGATTTAGTCTATAGCAAAACAAAGAACTAAAAAGAATAGTGTGTGTTGCATTAGGATCTGTACCAAAGTCTGCAAGAGGAGCCAGAGAAAAAATGACTCACACACTGGGAAGAATTCCACCTGTTCCCATCCAAATTATGTCTCCCTGTCAAGCTGGAAGCAGCTGATGCACTGGTTCCCATGGGAATATTTTCATCTTGAACAATATACACATTTAAAACCCCTTCCTGAGCTTGTTCACTTTACGAGAATGTTTGCATTAAATGCTCTCTTCTAACCAGCACAGAGCCTGGTGGCAAGTGAAGACTTTGCCCCCTCCAGACTTCAGTTCTGCTCTGATTTTTGAAGGAAATTAAGGGTAACTAATGTGAGAAAGGCATTGCTATCATTAGGACTGGGAAAGCCATTGAAAAGTGCCCCTGTGAAAAGCATTTTAGTGGGAAGCAGAAACAAGGGGAAAGAAATGAATTTACTCAGAGATCATGAAATTCAAAAGAAAGCCATTCCACACAAAGAAAGGCTCAGAGGATGGTTATGGTAACGGCCTAAAATGCACTACCTAGTGCATTTTATGAGCATTTCTTACAGTAACTGAGAATCCACTATAAAAAAGCTAGTTGATTATGCATAAAATAATACATCAGGAGGTAAAAATCACACAGCCACTGGATTTCAGAGCCCACTACAGCTGTGTCTTCCTACACTGCATGGCCACAGAAAGAAACAGAGATAAGGATTGACAGGCAGATTTTTGCAGGCACTTTGTGCCTCAGAATCACAGTTCTGTAGATGCGAACCAGCCTTGAGCATAGGGAGCAAACCGAAACTGCTCCACTGCATTCCTTTGCTTGGTGCCTGAGTGATGGTGAGGAACGATAGCAGAGGCTTGCTTCTGCGTCACTCCTGATGAAGCAGCGTTAGTGAGAGAATTAGGCGAGAGGCTGGAATTTGTGGATATGTCTACGCAGACACATAGAGACAGATGTGAGCTTGTCTTGCTATGTTCTCAGCTAGCCAAATATCAACAAGATGGATGTGGTTTTACTGCACTGGATCTGTATCCATCTCTATGGACTTCTGTGATTATTGTGATTGTCTTCTGAGATCCAGTTCTGATGTTGCCACTAATTTGTCTGGGACTGCATGATTATTTCTGCAGTTCAGACTATCTGCTGCTTAGAAGATTTTTCAATAGTGTGTTGAGGGATCAGTCCTCAGTTTGTGAATCTATTCTTATACAGATATTGGGCTGGCTCTGAAGAGAATTGGGTCCATTCCCCAGCACAGCTAATATTGCTTCTGTTTTCAGGCATGTCATTTATTCTTCTGTCTGCAAAACAAGGATAAATACATCATCACTTGAAATGGGATTTATAAAAAACATCTGTTATGTGAAATGTGTTTGTGAACTAGGTTGTTATTACAGTGATTGTGAGTAAAATAAGCACCTACCATGCAAGTGGTAACACCTTCTACTAGTTCCGCTTCTATACAATTGTTGTGACTATTACCTTGACATTATTTATTCAAAACTTAAAGAAAATGAAGAAAATGAGCCCTAATGCAGTAGAATGGAAAAATAAAGACTATTTTTCTATTTTTGAATAATGCAGAATAGTGCTATATTCTATTATTCCTCCATTTGCTGTTGATGGAAGGAAGGCATTTCACTGCTTCATTCCTAACAACTAGAATAATGCAGAATGTCTTACGTGGTGGTTCTTGAGATAAAACTCTTGGACTTTAAAAGTGAATCCGATGAGCCTTTAGGTTAAGGTCATGAATCTCTCCATAGCATGTTCACAGCATAGACTTGAGCCAGATGTTTCACATTTTTCATGCCTGAGTCATGAGCTGAAAGTCTGACTATTGACCCATGTTTTGGAGTGAAAATGTCAAGAAATCCTTTGTGGTAACTGTAGTTTCCTGTCAGCTGGAAAAATGTTGGAAAATCTTTCTCATGAACTTCTGTCCCTCACTGGCCATATTTCCTGTCCAAGAGCTTCCTAAGTGGGTTGGCATGGTGACAAACTTTATTTACTATGCAATCACTGATTAGAGAAAAAGGGAATGTAAGTGGCAGTTTAGACAAGTTACAAGGAAACTTTTTTCATAACTCAGTTTTTTAAGGCAAGAATGCATATGGCAAAAGAATATAATAATTGGCATTTGTGTCTCATCCAGACTAGTGTCCTCAGAGCAGTTACTAGTTAACACTCATTATTTCATTTGTACTTGGCATCATTCACATTTGAGCGGATTAGGTTTTGTAGTGATTAGAAAAAAAAAAACCAACGTCATGAGAGCATGAAACAGCCTCAAAGGTTGAATATTTATATTGTCAGGACCTGATACGACCTTCATTAAAATCTACAGAAAGAATGGAACTGAAGTCAGTATGAGATTGATCAATACTACAAGTGCTTTCTATACCACTGTGGTTTTAATTACAAGGCAATAAAGGACAGAGAAAGAAATTCTGAAGGCAGCAGTTGTGCCAAACTGGCAGTGTTTGCCTGAAATTTTCTGCCCCATCAGCATTTGTTGACCAGGCTTGGTAAAGAGAAAAATGAACTAATGTGACTTGCTGAGGTGGATTGCCTCCTAACTCACCTGAAGATGTTGAGCTGTTTGAGAAAAGGAGATCTAGACTGAGGAGTTAGTCTTCTTCAGATGGATAGCCAAGAAGCAAAGTCAGAGATCAGGTGGCAACTTGATTACACAATTTTATTATTGCTTTTTGGGGGAAGACGAGGTTAAAAAAAAAATCATACCAGGTCTGCAGCTCTGTGTAGTGTGTTTGCACACAAAGATGCATGATCCTATTTAATTTATGGTTGCAGATTTAATGACAAATGAAGGCCATTCAGGCTGATTGACTCTTACGATAAGTATTTAGATCACTACTTTTTTCATTTTTTTCTCAGGAGAACCTTGCAGTTAGCTTCCTGCATAAGGCACACTAGATCAGGCTCTATGACACTGATGTGCAATGGTCATAATTTGAATTGGTCCCTTAGGAGCCCTGAAAAGAAACTCCAAAAATGAGAGGCGCTGCCAGGACACAGTTTGCTTTCTTATGAGGCATTTAACCCACCTTCTGCCCTTTGCTACACAGTAGACATTATAATGGTGATGTAGCTGATTGCAAATCTACAGGAGTCCCTGAAGGACCCCCTCAGTGCTTCCTTTCTTCTTAAAACATTCAGCCAATCTATCTACTTAGAATAATCTTTGTGATTTCTTATCATTAAATTGATATTTCTTAAGTCAGATGTTTACAAAACAAGACTTAGTCTATACAATGAAGAACAATAAGAAAGAAATCCTCAGCCCTGGTCTCCATACAGCAGACACGTAGATCACACACTCCTCAGGGGACTGATAGTGTCATTGGCAAACTTGTTCATTCTGAAATATTCAAGAAGAGAAACCAGAGACCATTCTTTCAGGGGACTTTTCTCTTACATACCTAGTTTCAATGCTGCTGTAGACACCTCTTTTCTTTCTGTCTTCCTCTTCAAGCTAGAGAAAGTCCATCAGCCAGTACTGCTGATTTTTTCTAGTTGCTGATGGACATTCAAGCTTCCAGATGGGATTGTTTCTGAAAGGTAAGGCAGCTTCATGGAGGAAAGCACTAAATATGAGGTGTCTGAGACTGGATCCCAAACCCAAATGCATAACTAGCCACTGCAATTTGTTTGTACATCCATTCTGTGTCTGGAGGAATGTGTACATAATGAGCCAGACTCTTCTACTCCTGCTTTAGCCAGAGGCAACAAAGATTTTAGTAGTATAAATAAGACAGATGATGAAACATCACTGATTGGAGTGAGATTATATGAATTCTTGAAAAAGCACATGAAAAAGCTGTCTTGAAAAAGCTAGTTGTAAAGTGAAACTCCACAATTAGATACAAAGTGAGGCATCAGGAAAAACAGAGAAGTCTTTGCCAGTATCAAAGCTATACAGACAATGCTGGAATAAGAGAAAAACCAGCACAATACCACTGGAATCTACCAGCACTAGGCATTAGGTGGAAAGGAGTATCAAGAAATTCCTGCCGTTACTCCACAGTTCTGTGCATCATTGCAGCTCAATTACACCTTCTGCAAAGGCAAATGACATTAAAATGCCATTGCAATAATTTAGACTGATCTCTTAGCCCAGAACTGCTGCTTGGTTAACTCAAACTCCCCAATCTGTTTGCTTTAATTGCCTGCTGTCTCTCACGTGACAATGTACATGCAGCACTGAAGCTTAAGGGATAAACCTAGTGTGTACCATGCAGTGGTAGCTAAGGAGGAACTCAAAGAGTTACAACAAAGCATAAGAAAATGGCCCCTCAGTTGCCAAGTAGTAAATTTGACACCTTGGGGCAAAGCTGCCTTTATTTTGGCTTGTAGATGACATTTTAAGGTGTTTTTAATTAGGACAAGTTAATTGTCACCCCCTAACTTCTTCTGAATTAGGAGGCAAAATTATTCGTGCCAGAAACTGTACCTTTTTAATGAGGTATTTTGCAATGCTTAACACAATAGGTTGAGATTATTTAGACACAAGCACAGTACAAAAATAAGTATAAGGTAAAGAAGAAACAAACATTCAATATATAAAGCAGTATAAAATAAGACCTTCCATTTTCAAATCCTTTCACTAAGATGATAAAAATATGTGGGCAGGAAAAAGATTTTATATAATAAGACATCATTTGCTTCCTCAAGCAAAATTAGGCTATCCTTGCCAAATGGAAAGCAGAAGTGATTCATAATTAATTCTGTATTCTAGACTCTTCTGTTAAACAAATGAAATTTCTTTTACCAATTTATGTAAAAAGAATTCAACTCCTGAATGATCTAGCAAGTGATGTTTACCTTTGTGAAAAGCTTTTCCCTTTTCCTACTTGAAATAACAGGGTGTTTTCAAGTGATAATACAGAGGAACTCTTCCTTAATGGTGCTCTGAGCCCAGAGTAGGAGCACTTAAAACAATCATGAAATGCAAACTCCATTCTTCAGTAAAAGCCTCAGTCAATGCCCCCAGCAAGTGGTATAAGACACAAACTGACCCTGCACCGACACCCACAATGAGCACTCCTAGAAAAGGGAAAACAGTTTTGTAGACAATAAACCTGCTTGTCACCTGAAAAAAAAACAAACAAACCAACACTTCAATTTGTGATACATTGTATAAACACAAAGGCTCTGACTGCACATACAACTGTTTAGTCCTCTCTGTTGAGATGTCCTTAGAACCCATTGCACACTATGTGTCTGTCCCCTCCCTGTCCACCATACAGCAGGTTGTTTCTGTAAGTGCCTGTGTATTCATTTCATTGTTATACGGACCTCAAGCTCATGTAACAACAAGGCCATTTTAATCCCATTAGTAGGCTTGGTTCAGCTCTGATCCAAGTTCCAGCGTGCAAAAAAGAGCAAATGATTTTGCAGGTATAAAGACAAAACATGACAATCGGGGTGGAGAGCTCATTCTCAGGAATAAAGAGCTCTCCAGTGACTGGAGGTTGGACAATCCTTTGCTGATCTAGAGTCAAATCTCAGACCATGCATCTACTAATTTTTCATGTCCCCAAAAAGGGGACAGTGAAAGAGTGAGCAGGAAAGAAGTCCAAGAATGGAAAGGAAGTGGAAAACAGATGTTCAGGACAAACTGCAATCACACCTTTTCTAACACTTGTCATATACCATTTATCAACAAACCAAAAATAATCATAGAATCGTAGAATGGTTCGGGTTGGAAGGGACCAAGGTCATCTAGTGCAACACCCCTACAATGAGCAGGGAGATCTGCAACTAGACCAGGTTGCTCAGAGCCCCATCCAACCTGACCTTGAATGTTTCCAGGGAGGGGGCATCTACAACCTCTCTGGTCAACATGTTATGGTATTTCACCACCCTCATCTCAAAAATTTCTTCCTTATATCTAATCTAATTCTACCCTCTTTTAGTTTAAAACCATTAACCCTTGTCCTGTCATTACTGGCCCTATTAAAAAGTCTGTCTCCATCTTTCCTAGAAGCCCCCTTTAAGTATTGAAAGACCACAGTAAGGTCTCCCCAGAGCCTTCTCTTCTCCAGGCTGTAGTAACATTCTTTTCAATGCAAGGGGTATAACTGTAAAGAGAGGATATGGTAACAACACTTCAGCTGTGTGTGTCAGAGCAGGGTTGGCAGCAGAGGACATCTAGTGGTGTTTGGCTGTAAATCATAAGAATAAACAGGAGGATTTGTGCTTTATTCTCCTGGCAATGCTGGCTCCCAGGGTAAGGTTCAAGTGCTGCAGGAGCAGCTGTGTGCCTTCAGGAAGCATTTGTAGTCCTCTTTGCAGCTCAACAATACATCTCTGCACTGCATGAAAAAGAGGCATTTATGGACCTGTGCGAGAAGCACAGTTGTATTTTATACACACACACACATATATATATGGAGGAAATCTACCACAAGCTTGTCTTTTAATGCAGTTATGAACTAAGCTTATTCAGGTGTGTAGAAATGATCACTTACAGTTTTTTGTTATAAAAATATGATTCTGGAGCGTATCAGAACTAAAACTATGTATTTGCTAGCATCACATAAAGCGGTGTTACCCCTTGGGATGAGACACCACTGCGAAAATTCAGTGAATAATCACATTCCCAACAACATCACCACGACATTTCTGTATACCCCTTTATTGGCCACTCCATGTGGTATTGATAGGACCAGGGGTAATGGTTTTAAGCTGAAAGAGGGTAGATTTAGTTTACATATTGGGAACACATTTTTTCCCGGGAGGGTGGTGAGGCACTGACACAGGGTGCCCAGAGAAGCTGTGGATGCCCCATCCCTGGAGGTGTTCAAGGCCAGACTGAATGAGATTTTGAGCAACCTGGTCTAGTGGAGAAGGATGGATAAAATAAATAAAATTATAATAAAGATGGCTAATTAAATAAAATTAGCCATCCTTAAATAAGTTCATTAAAATATGCAGTTGAAAAGGGAGGTGAGGACAGCTACTGTCTTTTTTGATTAAATACATGGCAACAGACCTTTGGGATGGATTTTCAGCACAGTACCCTCTCTGGCCCTGGTCCGGTAAAAGCACTGAAGTAGAAGGTTGAAGTTAAACACGTACTTAGGTGTTTTGCTGGCCTGGGGATGAGTACCTTGCACAGTCCAATCTCAGCTGCATTTGTACAGCAGGCAAAAATAACACTAAGAAGTCACAGGAAGTTCTGTCTTCTGAGAAATTATTTTTATACTACTGTAAAGGGGGAGCAACAATTTACAGGAGTTGACAGTGACAGGATGAGGGGGAATGGTTCTCCCCTAAGAGAGGGGAGATTTAGGTTGGATATTAGGCAGAAATTTTTCACTCAGAGGATGGTGAGGCACTGGCACAGGTTGGCCAGAGAAGCTGTGGATGCCCCATCCCTGGAGGGGTTCAAGGCCAGGCTGGATGGGGCCCTGGGCAGCCTGCTCTAGTGGTTGGCAACCCTGCCCACAGCAGGGAAGTTGAAACTAGATAATCTTTAAGGTCCTTTTCAACCCAGGCCATTCTATGATTCTATGATTCTATGAAAATTAACTTGAGTGCTGAGCAGAAACCAATCAATAGGTGAAATCCAACACATGTGTCAGACTGGTGAAGTTAATATTGTGAGTGTGTCTGCAGCTTTCCCCAGAATATCCAGCATGGCAAACCAGAACTTTTAAAATCATCCTGTTCCAGAAGACAAGGCACTATGAAACTTATGTGATTGCCCAAATTGTCAAAATTCATATAAACCTTTTTCTTGGAGTCATTGATTTTTGTTTTGTTTGTTACATTAAAAAAAAAAAAAAAAAAAAAAAAGGAAGAAAAAGCATCCAATCCAATTTACACATTCCACTGTGACTTCTTGAATGTTATGAGCAACACTTTGTTTGGGCTGAAATATTGACATACAATACGAAGAGAATCTCACATCAGGACAAAAGGAAGTGCCAAACATCAGGAAAACCCAGCATGAAAATTTAGGTTACAGAAATGTTTTACCAGATCACTCTTTAAAGAACCATTATAGTGAAGCAGGAAAGTTTGCTGTTGCAGAGTAAAGGTGGGATTTGGCTCCAGACATACAAAGACGTTACCCAGCTGGCTACTCCTAGGCATCCTGGGCATCTGATGGCAACTGAGATGCCTAGAGTGTCCTTCCTGACCTCCAGCTGCTGCTCCAGAAAAGTGTGGGATCCCCCTAGATCCTTCATCATAACAGTGAGCCCCATATACTTTGAATACCTTAGAGACAACCCTCTCTTGCTTCAGCCGATGTCCACTGCCTGTTGCCCTCCCACCAGGAACCATTGTGAAGAGCCTGACTCCGTCTTCATGATGACCTCCTCATAGATCTGGGAAGGCTGCTGTTAGGTACCATACTGCCGGGTTGTATCTGTACATAGATATGGGAAGGCTGCTATGAGGTGCAAACCCTCTTTTCTCCAGGCTGATCAAGCCCATTTCCCTCTGCCTCCTGTCACAGGGCAAGTGCTCCTTGTCTCTGATGATTTTGGGAGCCTCCCACTAGACTTGCTGAAGTTTATCAACATTTTTCTTCTGTTGGGGGCCCAAAAACTGGTCACATCACAGTATTCCATGTGTAGTCTTACAAGTGCTGGTTAGAGAGAAATAATCACTTCCCTCCAATATCTGGCTACACTCCTGTTAGTACAGCATGGTATCTTCTTAATTTTCATTGTTTCCAGGGCACACTTCTGGCTCATGCTTGGGTTGTTGTCTACGAGGACTTACCAGAAAAGCTCTTTCTCACTCAGTGCCCAGCCTGCACCACAGCAATGACTTCTTCCTTCTCAGGGGCAGGACTTTGCATCTATCTTAATTCAATTTCATAAGGTTCTTGTTGACCCATTCCTCCAGCCTGTCCAGGTCATTTTGAATGGCAGCTCTTCCCACCAGTGTACCAACTGCTCCTCACCCTGTTTAGTGTCACCTGCAAAGTTGATGAGGTACGTTCTGTCTCCTTCTCCAGGTCGTTGACAGAGATATTAGGAAAGATACATCTCAAGATAAACATCTGACTAGCTTCCAGGAAGAGTACAAACCCTTAACCAAAACTCTTTGAACCTGACAGCTTAGCCAGATTTTCAGCCCCACATAGTAATCCACCTACTCAGACCTTAATAACCCAACTTGAAAAGAAGGATGCTGTGGCAGACTGTGTCATAAGCCTTGCTAATGTCAAGGTAGTCAACATCCATCATTCTTCCTTTATCCTCACACCTAGGTGTGTCATCTTAGAGTTTAAAAATGGTTTACACTAGGCAAATCTGTGTTGGCTGTAAAATATGTGTGATCTTTCTCTACTACCTTATTCCAAGTAAACGTTGAGTCACGTAAATGAAAAAAGTATTATTACAACATGCTGAGATCACCTTTTCCTTGGTAGGTACCAGGTACACGAGGGAAGAACTGACACAATGTCAGACTTTGGTGGTAGTGAAGCAATTTGTTTCACTTAAAAGACCACCCTGGAGACTCTGAAGCATGGCTACAGTCTCTTCAGCTGAACATCTTTATCTCTGGATTTCATGAATGCTGCTTTTTAATAGACCTGATACCATGTGATCTGAGACATTAATCCATAATTTCCTTTCCTTTTTAGCTCTTGAAGAAAAAAAAAGGGGGGGGATAAATGGAAAGATGTGGCAGAGTGATGATCATTCTTTTATGTTTCCTGAGAGAAAGATAGTACCACCTTTTTTCTAACATAACTTCTGCATAGTATGATGGAACGAACGTAAGGCTTGAGAACCCTGCTGCTGTCTGAAGTATCTTCCTGCCCCTCACACACTCTCTTATGAGAAGAACTCATTGTGATACAGATAAGAGCAGTTAATTTTACCTCACAAGCACCAAGTGTCCAATCTAGGAAAAAACCCAAAGCTCTATTACCATTTCTGCCTTTCTGTTGTACACACAAAACTTTTACCATTAATGTCTTCCTGTCATGTACACTGTAGGAAGTTTTTGCTGCTTCAGGTGATGTGCAGCTGTAAATCTGCTATAAATATGTTGAAACTTCTGCTTGTTTGCTCAGGAATGAACAACAGGAGAATGGGACAGGACTCTTGTAATGTCGATATGCTGCTAAGTGGAAAAATTTCTATTCCCTCAAAACATGAGCTACATTCAGGTTATCCTTCACTGCACCCTTGTGTTCTGGCCTCCTCGCTGGAACTATGCCCTTATTAAACGGAGAGGAGGGCTGAATTAATAGGCTGCACTCTGGGTTGTCAGAAAACTTTGAAATAGAAAATACAGGAACAGAGAGGGGGAAAAAACCCTCTGAAAAATGCTAGCAAAGATGAACTCATTCCCGTTTGAAAATAACCAGCAAGCCGGCGGCAGGGCCGGAGCACCCACGGGGCTC
>NW_010143242.1:0-1352 GCF_000699245.1 Pterocles gutturalis
GGGGAGCCGCGCACCGTTCCCAACTGTGCGGCGGGTGATCTCCCAGAGCACCAGCCCATACGCCCAGATGTCTGTCTTCTTGTAGGACTCGAAGCAGTCGGTGCGGATCTGCTCGCTCAGCACCTCCGGGGCCATGTAGCGCTTGGTGCCCACCCGGGGGTTGTTCCCGATGTCTAGGTAGTCGCTGCCCTGGGAGTGCATCACGGCCAGCCCTGGAGGGATGCCGGCCCCAGTTGGTGCTGTATCCCTGGGGTACCACATCCCTGTGGCACAGCATCGCTGGAGCACCACATCCCTGGGGTACCACACCCCTGGGGCACTGTATCCCTGGGGTACCACATCCCTGGGGTACTGCATCCTCAGTGTACCCCATCCCTGGGGCACAGCATCCCTGGGGCACCACATCCTTGGGGTACCACATCCCTGGGGCACTGCATCCCACATCCATGGGGCACTGCATCCCTGGGGTACCACATCCCTGGGTGCTGTATCCCCGGGGTACCACATCCCTGGGGTACTGCATCCTCAGTGTACCCCATCCCTGGGGCACAGCATCCCTGGGGCACCACATCCTTGGGGTACCACATCCCTGGGTGCTGCATCCCTGAGGTACCACATCCCTGGGGTACAGCATCCCTGGGGCACTACATCTTTGGGGTACCACATCCCTGGGGCACTACATCCCTGGGGTACCACATCCCTGGGTGCTGCATCCCGCCCCCCATCTCACCCAGATCCGCGATGGCACAGCATCCCTGGGGCACCACATCCCTGGGGCACCACATCCCTGGGGTACTGCATCCCTGGGGTACCACATCCTTGGGGCACAGCGTCCCTGGGGCACCACATCCTTGGGACACCACATCCCTGGGGCACCACATCCCTGGGATACTGCATCCCTGGGGTACCACATCCCCAGGGCACAGCGTCCCTGGGGCACCACATCCTTGGGGTACCACATCCCTGGGGGACTACATCCTTGGGGTACCACATCCTTGGGTGCTGCATCCCTGGGGTACCACATCCCTGGGGCACTGCATCCCTGGGGTACCACATCCTTGGGGCACCACATCCTTGGGGCACCACATCCCTGGGGCACTGTATCCCTGGGGTACCACATCCTTGGGGCACAGCGTCCCTGGGGCACCACATCCTTGGGACACCACATCCCTGGGGCACCACATCCCTGGGATACTGCATCCCTGGGGTACCACATCCCCAGGGCACAGCGTCCCTGGGGCACCACATCCTTGGGGTACCACATCCCTGGGGCACTGCATCCCTGGGGTACCACATCCCCAGGGCACAGCGTCCCTGGGGCACCACATCCTTGGGGTACCACATCCCTGGGG
>NW_010143242.1:1419-2492 GCF_000699245.1 Pterocles gutturalis
CTTCCTTGGGTGCTGCATCCCTGGGGTACCACATCCCTGGGGTACTGCATCCTCAGTGTACCCCATCCCTGGGGCACAGCATCCCTGGGGCACTACATCCTTGGGGGAACACATCCCCGGGGTGCTGCATCCCTGAGGTACCACATCCCTGGGGTACAGCATCCCTGGGGCACTACATCTTTGGGGTACCACATCCCTGGGGCACTACATCCCTGGGGTACCACATCCCTGGGTGCTGCATCCCGCCCCCCATCTCACCCAGATCCGCGATGCAGCACTGACGGTTGCTTTTCACCAAGATGTTCCTGCTCTTGAGGTCGCGGTGGGCGATGGCAGGCTTGCCCTGGGTGCCGAAGATCTCCACGTGGAGGTGGACGAGGCCGCAGATGATGGAGGAGGCCAGCCCCAGGCAGGTCTCCACGTCCAGTGCCGTCCGCTGTAGGTAGTCGTAGAGAGAGCCGTTCTCGTGGTAGTGGGTAATGAGCCACAGCTGGGTGCTGGAGTTCCTCGATGTCATGTCGGAGGCGATGAAGCCTGGATGGGGAGAAGATCCAGGACCGTGGAGCTGCCATACAGCCCCCCACCAGGTCCCCCAGCCCCACAGACCCCCCACTCACCCAGGATGTTGTCGTGCCGGAGGAGGACGGTGTTGTAGATCTCCGTACTCGGAACCACGACTGCTCATCCCGGGAGGAGAAGATCTTCACGGCCACGTTCTCCCCGTGCCACACGCCTCGCCACACCTCGCCGTAGCGTCCTTTGCCTGTCGTGGCCATGACACCACGTCACGCAGCCCGTCCGGCCCCCGCACCCCCGACCCCCTCCCCATACACAGCTCCTGGCGTGGAACAGCAATGGGATGGCGTAGGGTCCGTTGACCTTGGCCAACTGCTACCCAACCACCCACCCAACCAATCTCTGCCTCCCCCATCACCAGGACTGGGGGGAACTGGGGGTCTTTATGGGATTTTGGGGTGCCTGGCCACAATCCTTACCCACGCACTCCACGAGGGTGATCTGCCGAGCCACCGTTCGCTGGACGAGGAAGGGCAGCCCCGAGCCGCTGCCAGTCG
>NW_010143242.1:2522-3950 GCF_000699245.1 Pterocles gutturalis
ATGGCAGTGGGGTCAGCACTGCGCCCCCCACTCCCTCTCTCCTGCACCTCAGGGGCATTTGGGGTCCCCCCTGGAGCTCACCCACCTCTAAAGTGCTGTCTCCCACCATGGATGCCTTCAGCATGAGGTCCATGTCTCCAAAGTCGCTTTTCTTGTGGCGGGGCCGGGGGCCACCTTCCAGCAGAAGAGTGCCGTGAGCGCCGCGAGGACGAGGAGGGCGAGCAGCGGGACGAAGATCATCAGGAGGAGGTTAGGCAGGGATGGCGCCTTTCCCAGGGCGTCTTCTCCTGGGTGGGGGAAAAGATGGATGGGAGCATGAAGGTGGAGCTGGAAGGGTGGAGGTCCTGGTGCTTGGGCCTGGACTGGGAGGGTGGAGGTCCTGGCGCTTGGGCTTGGACTGGGAAGGATGGTCTTGGTGCTTGGGCTTGGACTGGGAGGGTCGAGGTCTTGGCGCTTGGGCTTGGACTGGGAAGAGTGGAGGTCCTGGTGCTTGGGCTTGGGCTGGGAGGGTGGAGGTCCTGGTGCTTGGGCTTGGACTGGGAAGGGTGGTCTTAGTGCTTGGGCTTGGACTGGGAAGGGTGGTCTTGATGCTTGGGATTGGACTTGGGATGGTGGCTCTGCACTGGGGTCAAGCCCATGGACGTCAGCTCTGCAGATGCAGCCCAAGAAGGGACACCTGAGGACGTCTCGGTGGCCTTGTCCCACCTGGGAAAAGGTGACCCTGGAGGTGCTGAGTGGGGACAGGAACAATCTAGAGACCCAACCGCATCTCCAGCTCTGTCCCTCGAAGGGGACCGCATCCCCGTACCTTGCAGGAGCTGGCCCACGTCCCCGTACCTTGCAGGAAGATCTCCAGCTGGGCGTTGCACATGCTGGACTCGCAGCACCTCATGCCGTACTGCTCCGTCACGGGCGTACCGCAGTTCTCCAGGATGTGCTGGGAGAAGCAGCCCCGATGCTGGGTGATGGTCCCCTCGTCCCTCCTCTTGCTGACGAAGCACACCTTCCCCGTGCACGTGGGCTGGCTGCAGTGCGGCACGTCGCAGGCGCATAGCAGCTCGTCTGCGGGGACGAGGAGGGGACACATTGGGCTATGGGGCATGCTGGTGGCTTTGGGGACAGTGACATCCCGTCCTAAGGACTCCAAATTCCAAGAGCAGGCAGCCTGGGACCACCATGGTCTGGGCTGGGGAAGGGGGCTGCGGGTGCTCAGCAGAGGGAAACCCACCCTGGGACCTTCTTGGACCCATGTGCCAGCCCCGAAGCTGGGTGTCACCTGTCCCCACACCCCCGGGAAGGCAGCAGAGGGGCCGTGCAGGGGAAATGCATCCAACCCCCACCAACTGGGATTAACTGGGAGGCACTGGCTCCTGGAGCACAGGGTCACATCCTGCCCACGGGGTCCCAGGGGACGGGGAAGGTCCCTGC
>NW_010143243.1:0-15086 GCF_000699245.1 Pterocles gutturalis
GAGGGGTACGGGGCACGGGACAGTCCTGGTCTCACTCGTCCTCTTCCTCCCTCCTGGCTGCTGAGAGCAGGCCGGGGGGTGCTGGCTGCGGCGCTGTCCCCTGGCCCTTGGCAGGCTGCTGGGGTTACCGTGTCCTCTCTGGCCCAGGGCAGGAAAAAGCTGATAAACGTGGAGGGTATTAGTGGGCCTGACATCCAGTGCTTGAGAAGACAGTCTATGATTTGTCACCGTGTGCGGGAGGAGGGATCCGTAATCTCCGCAAAGCTATCGATAAGTGAAGCTAGCGTGGCCCAAACGCGTTAACCAGTTTCACCGCTTTCTGTGCCAACTACGTGTGCTTTGCTTGCTTCAGTTCTTCAGGCTTGCTGAAGGCTCAGGGCTTGGTGGTGAGGGGGAGGTTAGCTGACCACCTCTGGACACTTCTCCTGGCCCTAGGAAGCCGGCTGGCCTTTCTGTTCGCTCTGCAACCCTGCTTACCCAACTGGTGCTCCCTGCCTCCTGAAACTGGAGATGAGCCTCTCTTCCCTTTCAAATTCACTGACAGTCTAATTCGCACGAAGGAATTTCTGATACGATGGTAACTGATTGCAGTACAGAAACCCTAGCAGAGCTTCCTACTCCACCCTGGAATTCAAATGTCACCAAGAAGTCACTAAGCCTTACGACAACTCAAGTCATTCTCGGTGTGTAATGGGAGCAGAATGCACAACGGTAGCGTGTGGGCTAAAATGACAGGGTCCACATGCTCCTAGCTCCAGGTGTGAGCTGGTCTCTGGGTGGAGTCAAAGTGGAGCTTCTCCCCGTGTGTTGCATAACTGGGCACATTCTTTCGGGCAAGGATTCACCTCTCTGTGAAGTGCACAACATGCTCTGTGTGAGACGGAGTCTGTTCTCCTTTGACAGTGTTTTGTGTTACTAGTGGTGTTTCACTAGAAGTTCCCTGAAATATTTGCTAGGTTGTCCTTCGTGTTGCAGCCTGGCGCAGAATGAATGTGCAAGCTGGATCAGCTGCTTGCTGCCTTCCCTGTTCTATGCCTGCTGTACTGTATTGCTTTATTGGCGCTTTTTTTGTTGTTTATTTCGTTTGACCTATGAGTTTCAGCTTCTCTGGCTTGCCTGCACATGCTCAAGTGAAGACTTGTCTTCTCAGCCTGTAAAAAGCAGTAACTTCACTGTGTCAGCCAGGCATAGGCCTGAGAACAACTGCCCACCTGGAACTCCATTATCAAACGTCAGTGAGTGAATAAGGATTGTGTGTGACTGGACTGTGCCAAAATGCCGCAGGTCCTTGGCAGACTGTGTGCGTAACCAGGTCATAAAAGCCTGAAAAATCTTGTGGACCCAAGTTCATTTCTTTACAAGACGATGACTGGTGCTTTTAGTCATTTTAGGTTATTGTGGATTATACAAGAACTAGCCTGAATCTTCTGGGCTTTCCCTGGATGAACATGAGTTTAAATATATATATATATATATATGCGCAGATATATTTCTTTTTTTATTCAACAATACAGTCACATATATTTGTGATGTGACTGCTTTTCTTAGGAGATGATTGCAAAACTGTGAGAACACATTAGTCACCGCACCAGGGGCAACATGAGCTGCTGTTAGGAGCCAATATGCTAGCACTGAGCATGGCAAATACTGTATATTCTTTATTCTGGCCAGCTTGAGGGCTGGAGATTATTCAGTTGTTGTTTGAACTGTTTGGTCTGTGTGATGGCTGGCATCCAGGGACTGAACTGGGGACCTCAAAAGCTAAAAGTATCTGCCTGTAGCCTGAGTGGAAAAAGCTATGCTCTTGATCAGAGAGCATTAATAAACTGCCTCTATATTTGCCATCAGCTGATCAGTGATGTGTGAATTTGGGCTGCTCTTGAGAGTTCATGGGGAAATGCCTAAACAATAGGAGAGCTGTTTAAGCCCTTTGAGGGACTCTTATCTTTTTAAAACAGACTTTCTGATCAGGCAAGCTATTTTATCGCTAGTTGCTCAGCGTGATGGGTGTAGAGGGTACTATATGACAGGGGACTGTGTCAGATAGATTAAAAAAAAAAACACCTTAATATCTTAGTCTAAGGCCTTAGTGAGTGGGACAGAAAATGGTGACTACTGTATCTGGAAGTTTTCGTGAAGAATTTGGGATTTTTCTCTTTGAAGAATAATAAAAGAACTTTGCATCCTTGGAGCAGTTAAGAAGCTGTTCAAGAGGTCGTTTTTTGCCGCTATCTTGCAGCATGGTGACCACTGTAATTTTTAACATCCAAATTAACATCCAAATGCACTCTGACCATCTGGGCACAAGTTTTTCCTGCAGCACAAAGTGTGATATCAGTGCAAAGAGCCTGGTGCATCCTTTGCTGTAATCATCCAGCTTTGTTTCAGTGACTGGTACAATAGTTTCATGTTCTTCCAAGCTGAAATGTGGGCTGAAGCTGGGCACTGCTATAAGGCAGTATGTGTGACTGGCATCCTAATCATATTTCAGCCTTCAGTGGTTTCTCCTCGCTGTGAATGGCATGATGGGAGAGAGCCTTTCAGACTTGTGATAGTCAGAATTTGTGTGTTAAATCTAGTGGTTGTCACTGGGCATTGTAGTTTGTTGAAGAGGCATGTGAGAGATCTCCATGGTACCAGGGGCCTGGATCCAGAGGCATTAGGCTTGTGGGGGATTTTATGTTCTCTTAGTAGGTGACTGTGGTAGGACTCTGTTTATTGCCACCTGTCAGTAAGTTTTTCCAGGCTAGAGGAGTTAAAATTGCTGCAGGCAACCCACAACTAACAGTGTTAGCCAGTCCTCAGTCCTGTCCATGCCATGAGTTTGCCCAAGCTGTGTCACTTCTGTTTGCAGGAAGATATGTACTTGCATCCTGGGCTGCTGGGGACATGGTCAGTCATTTCAGTCACCTATAGGTGATGATCTGTTGGCAGTAACTTCCTCTTCTCCCTCAGCATCCCTGCTGCCAAGCCAAAGCTCTCCTGCTCCCACGCCTGTGGAGCTGTATCAGCTGCAGCACTGCTGTGTAGAGCTCTGATGCAGGCTTGCTGCCTGGCTCTGACAAGGGCAAGAAGCTTTCATGGAGGATTGGGAGAAGATGCAGCTCGTTTTGCTTCTTGAATGATTCTAGATGTTTATTTTTGCTTCTTGGTGTTTTCAGTCAGCTTTTCCTTGTACTAGGACTGCTGACCTGTGGAAACCTGTGTGAAAGGCCACT
The DNA here is from genome assembly GCF_000699245.1 of Pterocles gutturalis. Classification (NCBI taxonomy): domain Eukaryota; kingdom Metazoa; phylum Chordata; class Aves; order Pterocliformes; family Pteroclidae; genus Pterocles; species Pterocles gutturalis. The sequence continues at coordinate 3,219 of NW_010143243.1, forward strand.
GTTGACTCCAGCAGGCTTCTACCCCAGTGCAAGCAAACAAACTAGCCTTCTGAGCTGTGGGATCGGAGCTGCTTCAGGAAGCCATTAAAATAAAGCCCACTGTTTGTGGTTTCTGTTTTTGAAAAGCCTCCCAGTGTTCTTTCCTCACATGTCAGGTTGAGTCTGGATGATCAGAAACTGAGACTGTTGCTTTGGGCAATGGGCTGAGAAAGCAAATGACATTACAGTGATGCTGAGCAGTTAAAAATCTGTTCTGTAATGTGGACCCTTTGGGCTGACTGTCCCATTTGCATGTGTTCTGGAGTCTTGTGGATAACACCTGGGATGTGAAGTAATTTATATTAATAGCTTGAGATCCAAAAATTTATTTGAAGAGGCACTACTGATACCAAAGAGATTCTGTGCATAGTATGAAAGTAGATAAAAGTTGCTGCATGACATAGAGGATAATGAACTTCAGGAAGAATGCATGGAGTATGAATACCCACAGCACAGGCCAGTTCCTAATGGCTGTCCTACTTAAACCTTGTTATCTGTGTGTCTCTCTGGGAAATATGTCAGAAAGGCATATGGGTATCTGTAGGAATGGAGTAGCTACAAAGTGATTGAATCTGGCAAACTTGTCTTGAACCAGGAGATGCTATGACGGGAATCTAAGTTACTGAATGTTCTCTCCAGTCCACAGAGCAAACAGGGCTCTCTTTTGACATGCCTGGTCCCCATAGAGGATTGTGTAAAATGCCTCTGAGTAAATGCTGCTCTATAGTCCTGCCTTACAGTTGCAGCTGTTCTTCATGCTGTTTAAACTTTCCTGTGAGGAAGCAATTGAGCAAACCTAGCTCTGGTGACAAAAAGTGAATAAAGAGCCTTGTAATCAAAGTGGAGGAACTGACCACAAGGTGCAACAGAAGCAATGGGTATGATGCTTTGCCTCATTCTTCTGCTTCACCACAAGAGACGTCCTAGCACTCAATCTTATCTTAGTCAGCCCTTATTTCAAAAAGTTGGTTGTACTCCCTTCTATGGCCCGTTTGGGTCTCAGAACTGTGCAGGGAACTGGATGCACTTCAGAAATGCCTTGATGATGATCTTCTTTCAAGTTCTTGTCTGCATTATATGAATATTTGTAAGGAAAGTATTCAAATAATGAACAGTTTTAGTAAATTAGCTTTTACAAAGTAAAAGCAGAAACCTGTTTGATGCAAGATAACCATCTTCAAGGCCAGGCTGGATGAGGCTTTGAGCAACCTGGTCTAACGGGATGTGTCCCTGCTCACGGCAGGGGGGTTGGAACTAGACCATCTTTGAGGCCCCTTCCAACCCAAACCATTCTATGATAAGTGCAGTACTTTGAACTCATTTGCCATATGATTGCCACACACTTGGTCTGATTGACAAAATACTTCCCAACTCTTACCTCCCATTCTCCCCTTCTTCCAAAGACAACTAATGGAAAAGGCAACTATTGGCAAAGTAAAGACAAAAGTTGCAGAACTGCAGCTGGGTTAAAAAAACACTGTGACTTCCAAATGGGAAGAAGGGGCAAAGAAGGCTGATTGGAGACATCTGTGCAGTCAAGTGAAGCAAGAAACCACCAGCAGCTCAGGGTTAGGGTGGAGCTTATGGCTCCTCTAAAGGTTGATTGCATTGATTGCAGTCTGGTTCTTTAAGATTTCTTAATGCATTCAAGTAAACTTGATCCCTGCTCCAGCAGTTGCAAGGTGATTCAATCACAGAAGAACATCCCCATTGATACAGACTTACGGGAGTTTCCTCGCTTCCCCCTGGAACCACCTCCCATGAGCACCCCCCATTATTTCTCTCTTCTTTGCTCAGGTTTGGATAAGGCTGAGGCATTTTGTTCTGTGAGGATCACTGCTGTTCAGGTAAAGATCTCAACAAAACAAACTTTACTCAAAGCGTGGTTGGAAGTAGGTAGACTGGCTCAGCCTGCTATTGTGATGAGTTACCTTTACTAAGTTACAGGCAGCTGTGTTACAGGATGGGCTATTGATTTTGTCTTGCTGGTCACTGGGTGCAGGAAAAAAACGAACCTGACCAGGTGAAATATAGATTAAATCCTGGAAAAACTGTCCACATTCAGTGCAGTTTGAGACTGCTGAGGAGGGGAATAATGGATTTCGCTGGAGCTTTAAACACCTATTTATCAATTATCAAGGAAGAAATAGGTTTCAGTTGTTTGGGGTCCCTTCTGATTAAAAGGGAAGTGCTAACTGCATGTATTTGCTGTTAAGCTTGGTGTTTATTGGCAGAGACGGATGCAGCAGGGTAGGAAGTACCCTGGGAAGAACCCAGCATGGAAGCAAGGAAGTGAAGAGACTCAGCAAGTGGGACAGTAGAGATTCCAGGTTCTCAGCATCTGCATGGGTTAAAACCTTGCCCTGAGAGAGGTGTAAGCCAGGGAGTGGGAGAACTGGGAAGTGGGCATGCTGACTAATGTGTGGAACAGGAGCTATGCTACTCACAAGGCTAAGAAAGTAGGCTAGTGTAGTGTGGTTCCTGGTAGCTTCGATGTGTGTCTTTTTATTAAGCTATCTGCTGCTCCTGTTTGTAGCTGCCTGTTAAACACATAGACACGGCATATCTGTCAAGATTATTCCAGCAACCATCTTGCACATACCAAATCAATGTGGCCTGTTGCCCTTTTAGAGTCTGGTACCCCATGGTCCAGCACTGATTTCTTCTCTCCTTTGGCTCTGTGGATATTTGAGATTATAATCAAATTTTTCATAGGAAGAACAACTGGGGGAAAACTAACACAGACCTCAATACCTGAATACATTCCTTCATTAACATTGTCTCATGTGTTAACCAGGATAGATCTGTACTCTGGTAATACTAAAGACCTCCTACATCATATTGGAAAAGAAAGCAGAATTTTTCCTTTTCTTGGTGAACAATTTGTACCTGGTAAAGCTATGTCAGTCAGGAATCCTAACCTCTAGATCAGCAGCAAGGTGTTGGTAGAAGCCTGTCTTGTAGCCTTGGCATCTGAGAACCTGGCAGGGAATAGCTAATAAATGTGGAAAGTATTTAATTCTGAATGAATGTTTTGAAAACAACTTGGAGTAACACATAGGGGGATGTCTGTCTGGTACATTAGCTTGGTCTGAATGTGAAGAAGAGCAATATAAAGAAGCTGTGGTCTGAATAAGAGAGTAACGAAGCAGCACGTAGACTCAGGAGGTCAGATGTGTGTATTTTAGTACATCAGTATAATCTTGGAGAATTTTGCTAGTGGACAGCCATGCAATCTCTAGAGAATCATTGTCTGGGAGACAGGCTTCTGTTACAGGCTTGCACGTAGCCGAAGTGACCTTTGTGTGTAGTTACTGTTCTGCCTGATGTCTCTCTGACCTCTCCCTGGCTGGAGAGATCAGCTGAAATCTTTCTCGAAACTGCATTAGGCAGCCCTGGCAGGCTTCAGTCCTTAGGGAGCGGCTGGGAAACTCTGGCTCTTAGTCCCTTTCCCAGTCAGGTGATTCTACCAAGGGTGTGACCCCAGCAATAAGATAAATATCTCTAAGGGGAGCTTTGGAGGATCTTCATGTTGCATGGCATCCTCTTTAGTTGTATAGAAGAACCGGCCCCTCTTCAGAAAGGTGAGTACACCTGTAAATATCAGTCCTCCTATGTAATGGTAGGGGAGAGCATGTTACTGGGCACCATTACAGCCACTGGTTCAGAGCTACTGCATGTGATGGTGAGGCTGGAAAGGACACACTGTCCCATGCCCCATTTAATTGTCTCCATCAGGAACCTTCCTAGCGCTGCTGTACCAGCAGCAGTACAGTTCATTACACTGCTGGAGTCATGTGGAACCTCCTGGCTCTAGCTCTCTGGTTTCCATTCTGGAAAAAAATAAAGGATTTTCATGTTGTTCAGTAAGGGGATTGGGGCTGTCATCCTTTTGTGTATTTGGATTGTTCAGACTGAAGTGTTTACCTGCAGCCTATACCAGAAGTGCCCTGGAGTGAAAACAGTATCTTCAGCAATGCCTGCTACACAGAAAAGTGACTCTGGGAATCAAACATATTGGTTGCAGAAATATCACATTGCTGCCTTGTGGTGTCAGTTGTTCTCTTGAGGTGGAAATCGGTTAATAACAGGCTATTCCTGATTAAAACCCTTGCTTAGCTTGGCTTTAACACTCTATAGAAATTGGTCCACAATAAAAACTTGGCTCCACCAAAACCCCAGTTACTGTTACTAGATAGATACAACTCAGCTTGTTCCTACATGAGCCTGCATCCAGCATTTGCTGTGTCAGATGGGAAAGGGGAGAGGATTTGGACAGAAGGCCTTGTCTGATGCAGTGTGCAAACTCTTTCTGTGGATGAACTCCTGCAGGGCTGCATACACCAGCCCTTTGAGCATTTGTAGAGTTCAGAAGCTTGTTCATGGCAAACTCAGGAAAATATTTGCTTGCAGGGAGTCTCAGGAGGCAGTTGAGCAGTGCACAAAAGTGATGCCTCAGGCGTTTGGAGGCTGGAAATATTTATTGGAGTGCACGGTAGAGGAAAGAGGATCTGTGTGGCTTACCTGCCTTAGGGAAAGGTTTCTGAAGTGGTGAAGAGTGATTATTACTGTGGGGTCTATAAGTTTTATTTGTGGATCAGGACCCTGTTGTATTCATGTTGTGCAAACACAAAACAAAAAGATACACCTTACAGTGTGTTGTCAGATTGACGCATGTATTTGGAAGGGAAGGTTTTAGCCTGACACCTTGGTCTGAGGGCAGGGATCTGCAGTCTGAATGTGTGACTGGCTGAAGCAGGGGCAAGATTAACAACATAGTTAAAGGTGGAAACAGCTCTGCCATGACAAGCCCTCTGGCATTTCCCTGAGTGGCGCTTAGGACCAGTGAGGCAGTCATGACCCATTCTGCCTTTCAGCAGGTGAAGACCAAGAGCCATTTTTTGATAACTGAACAGGGAGCTGATAGCAGGTGTGGCCTAATAACTATGTTGGTCATAAGTGAGAGCAGGTATTTGGGGGAAGAAGGGGAGTACTTTTTTTTTTTTTTAACATTACTGCAGAGCTACAACCCTTTCTGCTAGAAATCTCATTTGCATGGTTCAGTTTGTCTACCTGACGTTGCTGGCTGCGGTGGTGCCTGTGATGCCCTTGTCTGTAATCCTGTGGAGCTGTGAAGTGAATGGAGACATAATCACTCTCTCCCTCCTTCAGAGAGCTTGTCTTGGAGGAGCTACAGCAAGGTCTCAAGTAGCTCTCAACTGTGATAGCTGAAAGAAGAATGCAGGAAGGTAGAGATAAACATTCCTTTGCTCTGCAAATACGATTTTCTAGATAGCTGCCTCTTAGCAGAGATGACAGTGGCATCAGAGAGAGAGTCTTGTATGTGGTGCTGACCCACAAATAACTCTAGTTGACCCAATATAACTCCATCTATATTGCTCACAGGCTTTGCCAGCCCTCCTGAATCATGGAGTGGGTCTTGCTATATCAGGCTGTCCACAAGGTAGCCCTGTCATCTCTACTTTGCTGTAAAACACCTCCAGGCTTTGGCATGTATAACTCATATATTTGCTTTTCCTGGCAAACTGGGGTTTCCCCTGGTCTCAAGCTCTTGGTGGCTCACAACACATGTGGTGTTTCGGGAATAGCTAGGCGTGAGGGGGTGGAGTGGCAATCTATTTGCTCTTCTAGGGCTCAGGGTGACAGCAGCAGCTGTTCTTCAGCCCCTGTGTGCAGTACTAAGTACCTTCCCTATGTCTGCACGCAGATCCAATTTGATCTGCTGACTGACATGGGCTCATGGAGTATGTAAAGTCCAGAAAAAGCCTGTCAGAAAAGGGTCCTCCTTGTTCTTTGACCTTTTTGCTTCTACCAGGCTAGATTCTTCTGGGCTTGTATGAAGTCTATACAACTTCTATGGAAATATGTACTTGACTGGCTGCTCCTCGGGTCACGGAGATTAGTTTGCAGAACTATTCTACTACTTTATTGTATTCTCCCACCTAGCTACTGTGCCGATGACTACAGCATAGCCTTATGCTGGGGGATACTCTGCCCCATGATATTGTGGATGCTGAAAACTCAGTGTGGGTTCAAAAGCAGATTGGAGAAATTAATGGAAGAGAAATCCATTGAGTGTTACTAAATTCATAGGTGCCACGTCCATCTCAGGAAGTTCCTGTCAACAAATGGTTAGAGGCTTGGAGAGCAGGCAGGGAGGCATCATGTATGCTTGCTCTGTTCTCAAAGCAAGGGAAGGTATCTGCTTTTGGCTGCTGTGCACAGAGGCTGTGAGGACCCTTAGTCTGATCCAGCACAGCTACTATTATATTTCAGAGCCTGTTGATCTTAGTGATAGTGAATCAAGTTATTTGGATTTCTAACTCATGAGAAAGTAAGTGTGTACAGCTCAAATTTAATGCAGAAATTGCAGAAAGAATGGATTTGGTTTGAGGTTTTTGGGGGGTTTGGTTGCAGTGTTTTGTTGTGGTTTTTATTTTTTTTGCTTGACTGTCCCTCAAACAAACAAGTACACTGACACACAAGTTTTCCACATTTGCCCCCAAATTCTAGCACTCTGTAGTCAGCCTGATTTGGAAACCAGAGATGGAAGGCATGTTTGTGATTCATTGCTTCCTGATAAAGTGGGGATGGGGGTGTGGGGTGGAAAAAGTGATACAGCCTTCATGTGTCATATCTAATTGATTTATATCTTAATCAGCAGAAAGAAAGGAAGGGTCTGGGGCAGATTTAAGTATGTCTTTACATAACTGTTCATGAAGCTTTTTTAATCTTAGCAATTTCAGGAATGTGTACAGTCTCGTTTTACTGGGGACCACTGGGAAGTCTTAGAAGGTTTAGGATGAGCTATAAGTTTTTAACCAGTGACTTGGATCATGCAAAAATGTCACAGCTCTTCCTCTTCACCCCTCCTCACCAAAGGTCCTTAGACTGTTTGCAATAACCCAGTCTGCTTTCCTTTCCTTCTTCGTATTTTCCTACCTTCTTTCACTCCTTCTCCAAAATTGTCTTAATATCTGGCTAAAAATCCCACTTCCTCCCAGGTTTTGCAGTTTCTGCTCTCAGCTGTATTAACACTCAGTTGCCCTAACCTTCCAGCCTCAGCTGAGTGGATATTGGTGACTGAGCAGAAGGTTTTTTTGCTTGTCTGTTTTTTAAATAAATAGACTTTTGACTTTGAAGTAAATCTTCAGGGAAGTGAATGAGGGAAACAACAATGCCTCTTTCTGCCCTTGCTTCCCTTAGCTTCTGCAGGCCTTTTACTTCCCTTTCCTCTTGCGGAAAGTTGATGACAGTTACCTATACCATACTGGCAAAATAAAGTATATCTGAGAATATGATGGGGACAGCTTACAGAACCAAGGGACAAAAAAGCTCTGCTGGTAGAGCCACATCCTACCAGGGCAGTGCTAGGTGCTCTGCTACTAAAAGGACTTGAGGTCTCTAGACCAGAATATGCATTCTGGTGAGTTTGGGTTTGTTTTTTTTAAATGTAAAGTTATAAAGTCATTTGTCTTGTATATAAATACTTTTCACCTTTAATAAAAAAGTTCTCCAGAAAGTGTTATGTGTGTATCCTCCCCTTTTTCTCCCAAAGCAAGCTATGTATAAAAGTGCGTGCAGCAGTGCATGGAGGTGCTGGGGTTTGCTAAACCGGACACTGTACAGTGAGGGGGGACCAGGCCCCGCGTACAGTGCCTGGGGAGCACGGTGCCTGGGGAGCGTGCCTATTTTAGGCCTTTCTGGCCATGAGCTGTTCCCTTTCCTCAGCTGTTGTGATGCCACCTTTCCTGCACAGTGCTGTCATGCCGCCCCAGTGTTTCTATTTTCACTCTCTCTGGGGCTAGATCTTGTGACACAAGGATCTGGCATCTCTCCTACGTGCTGGAACGTGGCATCTCAGGAGGCACAGCGGCTGCCGCTGCTATATCAGAGGGTGCCCCTCCTAGGAGCTGGCAGAAGGGGGACACCCTCAGGATTGCGATGTATCGGAACAGGCAGCATCCCCGCAAAAGAGCAGCAGTGTCTAACTGCGCCCCCATCTCTGTCTCCTCCAGTCTTTTTCACGGAGTTTGAAGAGGTCAGGACATACTTGCCAGCTGCCCGCTGCCTCCCTGTGGCATCTCACTTTCAGCTTTCAGGTATGTAGTTACTGGGGACAAGAGTAGAGTTGCGTGCCCTAGAGGCACATGAGGTAACTTCGCAGCCTGGTGACAAATGGTGGAGAGGGAGGACAGGGACAGCTGGTGGTATGGGTGGAGGTATTCTTCAGGTTTCAAAGTTTGTGCACCTGAGTGTCATGTCCCATTGAACAACTTGCTTCTGTGACTGGAATTCAGCACTTTAAGCTTTCTGGAGAAACTGAGAGGAACAGCGTTAATGCACTTCTGACACTCTGAATGGGATGAGACTGGGCAAACAGAGCCAAACTGTTTCCGGAAGAAATGTAGGAAATTCCTGCAGTCTGTGTTCAGGTGCTTCACTGTGTGGCTCATGCCACTGAGAAGGATTTGCAGGAGGTGGGAGATGTAGACTCTTGACCTGATCTTCTTCATTTCTGCTGTGTGCTCTGTGGGCTGGCAGAATGAGCAGATACCTCTCTGGGGTGTGAGGGAAGCTTTTTATAACTAGGAATGTGCAAGAGGAGAAGTGGCACCAAAGGACATCTCTGCTGCATTAACCCAAGCTTGCCTAGAATGGAGTGGGTTTGTGTGTGAGCGAGTTGGTTTGGGCCTTTTTCTGTTACTCCCTCTCTCATTGCTGCACAAGAGCAACCCTGAACCTCTCCCTAAGGAATTCATAGTGTCACACCCCATCAGGAATAAACTGGCAGTGCAGACTAGCATGGGAAAATGGGCAAGAGTTCTGAGACAACAGAGGATGGGATGAACCTTTTACCTTCGAGCCTAATGCAGCGAGAGTCATGAAGAACCGTGCTCTCTGCAAAGCTCACCAGGTGCTATGTTAGAAATAACTTTTTTCTCTTCTTAGCTTAACTGAAATCCGCAAAAATTCTCTGCTGCAAGAAAACGGGGGTGATGTCATCAGAAGATGATGCTGGCGGGGAGGCTCCTGGAGGCAGCTTCTGGGAGGTAAGAAAGGATAATCGGAGTTTGAGGGAGGTAGGAATGTCTTGTTACCTCCCACCTGTGGAATTAGGAGTCAAGTTTCAGGCTCCTGGGTGACATGATGCTCTTGGGGAGTGGAAGGGAGGAGCAGTGGGGAGGTTCAGTAACATGCTGTATGTTACTGCAGGGAGGAGGTGACCCTTTCCTCCACAGATGCTGCAGAATGAGAGTTCCTTGTTCATCTAACACTGATCTGAGCTGTGAGAGGGGCAAGCAAAGCATCTCCGCTTCTTCCCTCCGCTGCTGTGCCTGCCTGAGAGAGTGCCAGAGGAGGGTCTGAGCCCAGCTGCTGGCTTCAGAAGGGCCTGTACTCCCTCATGCAATGACTGATCTGCTGCTGTCTGTTCAGAAGGAACATGAAAGTCAGTACTGTATAAATGACAATGATGTGTGAAATTTCAGGCTGGAAACTACAGGCGGACAGTGAAGCGTGTGGATGATGGGTACCGGCTCTGCAATGACTTAATCTCCTGCTTCCAGGAGCGAGCCAAGATAGAGAAGAACTATGCCCAGCAGCTAACAGAGTGGTCTCGTAAGTGGAGGACCAATGTGGAGAAAGGTAAAGTTTGCAGGTTGGACTGGGAACAGGATGCAGTCACTGCAGTTTCTTCCTTGAGTGCCATCCCTTACCGAGGTCACGCTGTTTCCTTGGCAGAGAGTCTTCCCTTTTCCAGGAAGGGGGTGACTTTCTTGGGTGTCTTTGGTGTATGTATGTTTTTGTAGCCAGTCCTCTGATTCACTTGGGAGAGCTGCTCTCTGCGTGGTCAGGTGTTTGGTTACAAAAGAAAAAAAAAAATCTGTTTGTTTAGTTGGCATGTCCTTGTGCAGTCCATGTCTTAAATCAAGCTGCAGATCTCCCCTTTTAAGGATGGCTTGGCTGTCTCCTCCTCCTCCTCTGCCCGTCAGAGAATAACTAAATGCTGTGATTTAGCGGCAGTGGGCTCAAACAGACAGCATCCCACAAAGTAATGGGAAACACTGGGACAGATTGCCCCAAAGGACCTACTGGTCTGTGAAGCAGAAGCTTACCCTCAGTCATGAACTAGCATCGCTGTCTGTCCTGAAGCTCAGGCCAGATCTGTGAAGAGAATTGTCTCCAGAAACCTTCTCCTAGCAGGCACCATTTGGGACAGCTGAGGCTGCCCAAAAGAAACACCCATCTCGGCCAGCTGTTACAGCCTGTTGGGACTGTGTGGAGACCAGTCGATGCTGACTTGTGTGATGGGGGAGAGTTAAGGAAGTGCCTCCATACTGATAGATGTGTGCAGGAGGAAAAGAGTCTGCATTCCCTTCTGTGGGTAAGGAGGTATAAGAGCCCCTCTGGTGCTTGTTCCTGCAGGTCCACAGTACGGCACTCTGGAGAAGGCCTGGCATGCCTTCCTGACAGCTGCAGACAAGCTGAGTGAAATTCACTTAGCTGTGCGGAACCACCTGGCTGGCGAAGACTCGGATAAGATCAAGGCCTGGCAGAAGGAGGCCTACCACAAGCAGATGATTGGAGGCTTCAAGGAGACAAAGGAGGCAGAGGATGGGTTCCGCAAGGCCCAGAAGCCCTGGGTGAAGAAGATGAAAGATGTGAGCAGACTGTGAATGGGGCAGGAGGGATAAGGGCAGTCGAGCTGGTTGCCTGATTGACAGCCACTGAGCAAACAAACTGGGTTTAGCCAGAGTGGCAGAGAATGCCAGAGAGGGAGGGATGTCTTGGTGGTCTCTTGTTCTTGGTGGTTTTGTAGCTTCCTTCCCATGTGGGAAGACTTCCTTAACAGGCTCTGTATTCCTGCAGTCCTCATCTGAACAGCAGGTGAGTGCTGAAAAATAGATCATTTGGAGGAGGTACTTCTTCTCTTTGGAGCATGGTTTACTAAAGGTCAAATTGGCATTTCTGTTAGGTTGTCTTGAAACAATTGCTGCTGACTGTGACAAATGTTAACGGGCCCTCTCTGAGTAATGGAGGCTGAATGTGGTCAGGATCATGGCTTTCTCTGCATCCTGCTCCTACAGGTGGAGAATTCTAAGAAAAACTATCATGCGGCCCGGAAGGAGGAGAAAACAGCCCATACAAGGGAGACCCATGCCAAGGCAGACTCATCTGTCTCACAGGAACAGCTGCGCAAGTTGCAAGAGCGTGTAGAGAAGTGTACTCAGGAGGCTGAGAAGGTGAGTATGTGTTGTATGGATGTGGGTCACAAGGATACTCCTCTCAAGGAAAAAGCACTGGCAGTGAAATGGCTCCACTGTAAGTAGGTGTGAGATCTCATTGAGGTTTTAGCAAGTTAGACTGAGACTTTAGCGACTAAGGTCTCTCTATCTTTGGTGTTTGGCTTACTAATTTATAAGCAAATTAAAAAAATAAAGTAGGGGATTTGGTGCAGGGGGTTGGAGCTGCAGAGCTGGAGGCTTGGCTACCAGAAGCATCTGGTTTGCCTGCCCACAAGAGTGAAAGTGCAGAAGGTCCTCTGTGGAAGAGGGTGTCAAGGAAGAACAAGGAACTTCCAAGAGTATTGGGAGTGCAATGGACTGGGATACCAGCTATGGGATTTCTTCTTTGTGCTGTATTTGTTCAGCAGCACAGAGGGAAAAAACTTGTCAGTCCCAAGCCAGAGCAGGGGGAACATCACAGGTTTGACATCAAGGCAACACATCTCACCACTGCTGTCCTCTTGGGTTGATACAGTGCAAGGATCAATATGAGAAGATGCTAGAAGAGCTGAAACGCTAC
>NW_010143243.1:15117-30076 GCF_000699245.1 Pterocles gutturalis
AGGACATGGAGCAAGTGTTTGAGGGCTGTCAGGAAGCAGAGCGCAAGCGATTGTGCTTCTTTAAGGAGATGTTCCTGAATCTGCACCAGCATCTCAACCTCTCCACCAATGAAAGGTACCGGCCCTGACACAGGAGGGAGGTCTGCCAGCCTGGGGTGCCCTGGGCTCTGGTGAGGGGTACCAATTCTGGCATCTGAAAGGGAGCTGCCTGCTTGCATCAGGCAGGTCTAACTCCTTCCGCTCCAAGTGTGTCCAAGAACTGGCACTTAGTCTATCTAGACTGACCAGTGCTGGTGTCTCTGATCTTGGACAGGGGCAGGCTCTCCAGAGGATTCCTTCTGCCTCTGAACCCTTCCTCTTCCACTGTCCAGTACTGTTCTGTGGGCGTGTTTCTATTCTGTGCAATGCCTCTGTGTTGCTGCATGTAATCTATAGCTACTCTACCCATTCTGCCCCGAGTACAGAGACCTTTTGTGAGATAACCAGAAGCCCACCAGTTGCCCTTAAGAGTTACACGGGGAAATGGGTGCAGCCAGAAATCCTCTGTGCTTCTCTGCTTTTAAGGTGGAGGCAACACATCTGAGCCACCTCCCTGCCTCTCTGCAAGAATGTACCAGGCTCTGTCAATGCTTATTTGATGAGCTGTGCTGAGAGTTGTCAGATGTTAGCCACTGCCACACCAAACAAGCCTGTCGTGTTTGCCAGGCTGACCCTTCTGTAAGGGTGGCTGTGTTTTCCTAGGGCTGAACAGGTGCTGCTGTAGCAGCCTTAATCCTATGGAACTTTGGATGCTGTGTAATGGTGCATGAGGCTACACTATTCCTTCCTACTTGGCTTTTGGGGAACTGCTGAGGGAATTGGTTACTGATGGTTCTGTCTGTTCCTGGTCATAGCTTTCACGCACTGTATCGAGATCTCTACCAAGTCATCATGGCTGCAGACAACCAGGAGGACCTGAAGTGGTGGCGCAACACTCATGGACCAGGCATGGCAATGAATTGGCCTCAGTTTGAGGTGACGTAGCATTCTAGAGCGTGTTATTGCTATTTCCAAATATTTAGCTGCTTTACTGAAACTGGTGGATTGCTAGTCTTGTGTTGGAAAGACCGTGTCTTTGCTCGGCAGCCTCACTATGTTAGGCTCTTCTAAAACTTCTGTTGTGTTGCAAGCTCTTTGGTGCCCAAAGGGACACGTGCGAATATTCCAGCCATCCGGCTGCAAGGTCAAAGAACAGGAGTTAGTGCTCAGGGCCTTGGAACAAGTTCCTGTTATAGTTTTCCCACAGTCCCTCTTGTTGCACCTTGGGATTCAACAAGAGTGAGTCTGCTACACCAGCAAGGCCATTGGGCTGACCAGTCCAGCCACAACTGAAGCATGGTGTTCTGTCCTTCTGTATTGTTCAGAAAAAAATGAACAGAGCTTTTGTATCTGAGTTGCTTGATGGTGTTATTGCTTTTTCCTGGACAGGAATGGTCCCTCGAAACACAGCGACCAATCACCAAGAAGGAGAAGAGTGTCAAGACGGCTGATGATGTCACACTGACGAGCATTTTGCCTACACGGGATGGTGTTGTCTCACAGACCCCTCTGCAGACAAGGCAAAGGTAAGGGCTGAAGTTTGGGATACATCAGGTTAAGAAGAGTACAGTCCTGCTTAGGATCATGAGCGTGTTGGATTGACAGGAGTGATGTCTGTCTTAATTCCTTAACTTCCTGCCTCTTGCCTGTGCCACTCTGGAAATGACAGGGTAGAAAAGGGGGTTTAGGGTAGCTTTTTTTTTTTCTGTCTAGTACATGCTGCCTCACAAGGTGCCCTCCTTGGAAAGAGCCTTCTAGTGATGAGACCTGGCCTGGTCAGACTAATGCTGTGTGAGATTCTGGCATGCATCTCCCCAATTCTTCTTACTCCCAGACAGGGTGAGAAGAGTTGGGAACTGGCAGCTTTGCCAGTTAGCTGTACTGTTTCCTAAATGCAGGTATCAGATTTAATTTTTTTTTTCCCTGGCATGGTGCTGAGTACTACCTGACAATTCTGGGTATAGTTGTGACCCTTGCCAGGAAGCAAGCTGGAGAATAGGGAGAGTGTGAAGAGACTCATGTTGTACAGTTCCAGTAGCCATCTGGCTTTAAAAGGTGAACTCTGGCCTAAGTGAATTGGACAGAAAAGAATGGGGATATCGAGATGTCTCAAAGCCACTATTGTATTTCACAGTCTGTTGGATTCAGGGCCCCTATTTGCCAATCTACAGGTTTTCCTATGAAGAGGAGCAGAACAGCCCGTTCTATGACAGCCTGAGGGCACCGACCCATGTGAAGTTAGTATGGAACATAGCCTCTTCAGGGCTTTTTGGGTTCCAGGTGCCTGTCCTCTGCTGCTATTCCTCTCTGTTCTTGTTCCTGACTTGGAAAACAGCATTCCAGACATGTCTCTTTGGGATGGGAGACATGGCTTTTCCTGTCTCTTATTCCTGGCTGGAATAACTCCAGACACAGCTGGGTTAGGACCAGCCTTCCTTGTGTGAGAGGGACTGCTAGAGCAGAATGAAGTAATGAAAAGTGTGCATGTGTGAGAATGCTTTGAGACTGAGTTACCCTCCTGGCCCTCAGGGCTCTAATGCTGGGATGCTTTCAACCAAGTCTAGCATCTCCTGGTGTCTCTCCTCCCTGTTCACCCTCCCTTGGCTGTTGGGCCTCTTGCACCTTGTTCTGTAGCAGTCTGGGGGGAAGTCAGGGTGGTGTGTGATTCAGGAGGAGGTGTGTGAGAGATGAGTCTAACAGCCATCTTGTCCCTTCTCTCCTTCCACATACAAAGCGGAGGGAAGGAAGACTTTTCGGAGTGGTCAGACGAGGACACTCCCAAGAAGTGCCTGGATGCCAATGGGCATGAGGAGGACTTAAAGGTACCAGGTGTACGGGTACGAGCACTGTATGATTACACAGGACAGGAGGCTGATGAGCTGAGCTTTAAAGCAGGTACAGAAGCACTAATCTCTTACTAACCTTTTGCTGTGTCCACTTGGGCTGAAATGAGTGATTGAAACACTCTGAAGAACCAGATGTCCCCCTGGAAACTGATATTTATTTTTCTTCCCTGGCCTGACCCATTTACAACTCCTCTGAGGTGGATGATAACACTGGGCAGTCCAACCTGTTCTAGACTAAAGAGACAGTGAGGCCATATAAAAAAAGACTGCCTAGGCACTTACCCCACATGGAAAAACAGATACATCCTGCCTCCTCTTAAGACATTTATTCTGCACTGTGTCTTGAGACTTTATTAAATGCTTCTCCCTTGTGCCATTGATATAAAAATTCTATAGGTGGTCTGGATTGTCCTTTGAATTAACCAGAAGATAGATGCTTTGGGAGAAAGCCCAGCTGACTGACATGCACTACTGAAGGCATGGTTCAGTGGGCAAAAAAGAGCTATGCAAACTGCTGCTCAAAATGGGTATCTTGAGAGTGGCTCCCAGCAGAGGACTGAGTGAGAGAGAATGCAGGAGCAAACTGACCCTTCCCCTTTTCTTCCTTCAGTTAAATTTATTTTGCTTGTGCCAAATTCTCCAAGAGGACATCTGGATCTTGAGAATGTCTCTAATCTTGCTTGTTTTGAGTCTTGCATGGTATGTGTGTGCTACGCCTCTTTTAGAAGACACTGAAGTCCTTTGGTGGCAGGGGCTTGTGCCTGAGGCCAGAATCTAGGCTGCAGTGTTACTGTAACAGTAAACTTTCTAACACTAACTTGTTGCTTTAAAATATCTCACAACACAGGTGCTCTAGAAGTTGACTCTTTGCTCTCTGTTTCCACCCAGCAGATGTAATGAGGCATGACTGGTTAGCTCTAGTCACCCCCTTTTTGAATCTGCTCTGAGACGCATGTCAGCACTTTCTGAGCCTCTGCCAATGTGGGACATCCTTACTGATGCAGTCAGACCTCCCTCTCTGGCAGAACTATGATCTTCTACTGGTGGAGAAGGGGACCTTTCTGCCCTTTCCCAGAGTAGATGTGGGAAGATTTAAAAGCCTTTCCTGGTCATAGTCTGAGAAATGAGTTGTTTCCACGCCTTGCTGGCCAAACACTCCATCATGGAATAGTCATTTTGGTCCTAACAGCCAGAGCTTAGCAGCCTCTTAACATTTCCTTCCCACCTGCTACAGTGGACCCACTAAGAAAGAAATCTCTGAGATCCTTGTGATCTCCCTGGCTTGTAAGCACATCCCTCTGGGAAGAGGAAAGCAGGCAGAAATACAGGACACAGAAATATTTCTGATGTTGAACAGCAGGAGTGAAGGTTTGTCTCTAAGTTCCTTGGCTTAGGGGATGGTGCTGAGCATAGATACTGAAAAGGTCAGTAACTCTGGCTTTGATTAAACGGTGCAGTATGACAGAGTGTGATAAGGGGAAAAAAGTGTGATGATTCAGACCAATAGGTCTTGCTTTTTATCAGCTCCTCTGAGGTGGAGAAAAATGCTGTGCTACCTTTCCCAAGGCTCCCTCCTAATGACTGTTTTTGCTTTTAGGTGAAGAACTAATGAAGATTAGTGAGGAAGATGAGCAGGGCTGGTGCAAGGGCCGACTTCTCACTGGCCAAGTTGGACTCTATCCTGCTAACTATGTTGAGAAGTTTGGATCATGATTGCTACGGCCCTGTTAGTGTCTCACAGCCATACCAGCATCTGCTGCAGAGGTCACTGGGTCCACTACTGGCCCCAATCCACCTTTGCAGTATATCCTGCAACTTCTGGACTTTGAAGGCATGTATTCCATGTAACTAATGCTTCATTTTAAATGCCTAGACCTGTAGGGATTTTCTAATAAACAAACAAGGCTGAGTAAAGACTTCTCTGACTGTGAGCACTACAGGAGTGTAGAAGGGCAGAAGGGAACAGATCCTCTTGACTTGCACTCAGTGAAGGAGGATAAGGGACAAATGAAACTCTTCAAAGAGAAAAAGGAGACTTCCCTGGCTTCAATGCACATGCATCCATAGGGTGGTGGGGTCTGCCCTGCCCCCAAACTTCCTGTTCAAGGAACTTTGGATGTGCAGGGCAATAGGGAACTTCTAGTATTGCTTCCCCTTTTTGGCTTAATCAAGCTGACTGGCAGAATCTATTTATTTTCCCACATCTTTCAGAAGTCTTCAGTATCCTTCACTTGCAGGCTTGTTGGCTAGTATGTTATAGCACCAGCAACCTGGATGTTCCCTTCCACTGCCCTCAGATTTATTGGGATAACATCAAGAATTAGTGATAGTATAGCTTGGGGACACTACAGTGAGGCTTCTGTCTCGCATGCTGTGGCTGTTCAGGCTAACAAGTTGTGAACACAGCTGTCTGGAAGCAGCTTGGAGTGGACTCGGTGTTCTCTGAGCTAGAATGGGCCTTGACACGCACGCTGAATTCAGGTATTAACAGGGAGGCAACCCCATTGCAGTGCTGTTCTGCTTAGGACCCCTAAATGCACTGGTATCTGCTGGGGTTTCTAATGCTTTTAGATAATTTTGGCTATACCCCTCTTCTTCATGAACACTCCGTGCACAGCAGAGACCCTTTCCTTCTCTTGCGTATTCTTTACTTAAGCATGCTAGAAGTGTCCTCCCTGCTTTGCCAAAGACCGCTATGCTGTGATAAAGGGTAGCACAGTGTGGCAGCTACCTCCTGGCTGGCACGACATTAGCTATAGAGGGATAACTCTTCTTTTGGTCCTGAATTGCTGCAGATGTACTTGTGCCCTGTACAGGGAGGACCTGTCAAACCTCTCTTATCTGGCCTTTCTGCCCTTGAAAGCCCCTGACACTGCTGAGACAAAATGGGGTGCTGATCCTAGTGCTCTGTGTATTCAAACATGAGGACTGACAGGCATGTTCTGTAAAGGATAAGCCTAAGAGCTTGAGGGAATAAAAAAAGGAAAGGCTACCATTTTTGGAAAAACAAAGAAAACCAAACAACAGTTAAAAACTGTATACTTACCACATCTGCTTGAAATTGTTGTTGAAATGCATTGTGAGTTTGTAGTAGCCTTCTGTAGTGAAATTCTTCTTCTGGGTTAGCACACAGGAGGAACTTAGTTAAGTCAGACTCACAAAATTCAGTCAAGCCTCCACCAGCCACACCAGGGTGAACTGCTTCAGAGCTGTTTGGAAAAGGGGTGATACAGATAAGGAAGTCTGAAGTCATAGGTGAACATTTGGGATTAAATGACTGCAGAATGTTAACAGCAGATGGTGAACAAAAATGGATGTTTAACAAGCATAGACTGAAAAGGAGGTGGGGAGGGACAGATTCAAACACTGCTCACTTACAGGAGATTGAAGTATTGCAAACATCTTGCTGCCTGCATGCCACACAGAGCAGAAATTAACCTTTTACAGCACACTGGATGCCTTGAAATGTAGTCTGCCATGGATAACGAGAGCGGAGTCTAATGCTATTTAGTGCTTTTGTGAGACCACAGAAATGCATCAGCTGGTGAAGGGTCTTGCTCAGTCTCCCTAGCACTGTACTTCCTAATGGGGCAAGAGGGGTGCCAACCAAAAGAACAAGGCTAAAGCATTTTGTTCAGAATCAGTAACGTCATTTCTCAAGAAAGAGAAAGTATTCCTAAAAGGCAATTAAAGATCTCAGCAACAGACATTAAAAAAGCCTGGATTTAGCTATGAATTTACCTATTATTCTAGGTCCAGTATTTGATGAAGCCTCTAAGCTTATGCCATGTAATTAGAGGTGTTGCTGTATAAGCACTTGGATTTATTTAAAGATCTAGTCTCTGCTTTCAGTCCTGTGTCCCAGGTAATGCAGCGTCACTGCTGTATGGTAACTTCAAGTGTTCCACGTGCTGACCCACAACTGAATGATGTGTTGCTCCTTTGTCCTAACACACACGAATGTGAAGGGAGCATGCCTGCCAGGCTTGTGAGATAACACAGACACAAACAGTCAGGAATAAATGACCTGAGATGTGCTATAATGAATACTGACATTTACCTTGTTAGCCTGGATATTTTCAAACACTAATGCTAGCCTTTCATGTAAGGTCAAAAAATTCTAGAAGGGGGTTATGAAGGATAACAGGGAGGCTTGACTTCAATTCCTCTTCTGAGTTCTAGTCAGGCTATAATTAGGAAAGGAGGTAGGTGTGGCCAGAGCCTGCTATGAGCACAGAAATGTCCAGTGGACAGGACCTCTGATTACAGTACAAACAACCTGAAATTCCACAGGACAAAGTCTGAACAGGCTTGTTTGTCCTAGGAAAACACGACCACCTGATCATCATGGGCTGCTTGAAGGTTTGCAGAAATACTGACATACTGCAGCTTATGTGAACAAGTTCCCTAAGGGAATATTTGCACATCTGAAATTCCTGCCAAGAGCTGAAGTAATGGACAGGAGACAACGCACTGAAAATGAAGAGCTGCTTGGTTGGACTGTACCTCATAAATTTTGGCAAGGCACTTAGTCCTGGCTACCCAAAACCAAATGGATTAGTAAAAGAGAGCCTGTGTAGTAAAGAACCAGCTAGAGGGAAGAAAAAAAACCCCAACAATCACATCTAATGATCTCATATTAAACTAATAGCTCTGCCTGGAGACAGCTTTCTGTAGAAGCAACTGAGGTTTTTTTAACCACAGAGGCTCAAGTTGCAACTTGTCATCTATGCCACACCAAGAGTTTTGTGTGTGAACAGACAGACGCACACATGAACTAATTGCTGTGCCTGAACTCCAGAAGGCCAGCAGCGCCCATACCTTCTCCATGGCTTCTGTGAAAATGTAGAGATGTATCTCTGTGCCTGATGGGCAACACAGTGAAAACACTACCTAGTCATATTTTATTTTTTTAATAAAGCCACTCCTTGTGGAAAGCTTGTACATCTGTGGTTGGCAGATAATTTGGTTCTGACATCGTGGAAAATAATTTCTGGTGTCACACAAAGCTTGGATTTCCTGTTGATCGTGGATTTTCTAGGAAGAGGAAGTTAAAGATTCTCTATGACAGATCACACCCATTTCCCCAAAGCAGCAGCTGAGATTGCTCAACCCATTAATGATGTTTCTGCCCTGTAGGCAAGATCTGGGTCACAGAGCCCACAGGACAGCTGTGATAGCAGCCGAGAGCTGCGGTTAGCGTGTTGCTCTTGGTGGCACTTCCACAGCTTTGCATGGAGCTGGGGGCCACTGGTGCTTCAGTTCACTTTCCATCCCACTTCCCCATCCCCTGTGTCCTTGCGGCTGGTTTGCTTGGCACCAAGTGCTGAGGCAGGTGCGAGAATGTGGCAATCGTGCACAGAGATCCCTGAGAGCTGTTCCAAACTGTCCTGTGCTCCCTTTGCTCTGGCACTGCTTACAGATCCAGCCCAAGGCCACAGCCATGCAGAGCTCAACTCTGCTGTTTCAGGCAGGCTGTCCCTGACAGAAGCGCAGGCTGTGAACTGGGGCTGACCTGACTGCATTTCCAGAGCTGCCAGCATTATGCTTATGGGCAGAAGGCTGCAAAATTCCCCTCTGCTTGTGAAGAAAGCTGGTGCTGGAGTTAAAATGGGCTTGAACGCTCAGACCAGTAGGTGATGACTTCTAGGGTAACTGCACAAGGTCATGGGGCTGAGTTTGAGACAAAGCCAGTGCCACAAACTCCCTTGATCCATGGGCAAGTGGTTGGAAAGCATCCACTACAGGACGGCAGGAAAGGTCATGCAAAACAAGCATGAACAGTAAGGCAAAGTGTCTTCAGAGTTGCACTGCTGCCCAGGTCCAGGCTACAAGGAGCTGGAAAACTCGGGGGCTACCAGGGAGTGAGACTGTTTACCAAGCCACCTAGGTTCCCTGAAGATCAAAGAGGATGAATATGACAAGATGTTTCTGGAGCAGATGAACAAATCCTTGCTGAAAGGAGGGGCAGGGGGCGATGGAGTAGGCGTTGTAATTGGAAGAAATTGGCTGCTTTTCTGCTGGAACATCTTGCTTAAGCAGCATGGCTCCAATGAACTTTTCCAAACCAAATTTCAGGCCAAATCACCTCAGCAGCTTTCAGCACATCCATTTTACTGGCCATGGCCTCCTGTTTTTCGTCATCCAGTAACCCTGCTTGCAGAGGTTCCTGATTTGTCAGTCTCTCAGCTTAAGGCAACTACAGCTGCAGCTTGAGCCTTCCTTTCTCGCCAAGCAGCGCAGTGGTAGTCGACACTTCTTCCCCCTTAGTGTGGGGGCCCATACTCTCCTCTTCAGTCCCAGCGCTTTCACTGGGTCCAGCTATTTACAGATCCTGTGGTCCTTTCCTCCCTGTGTTTCCTCTCTATCCTACCAGCTGGAAGTCTTCTTCCAGGTCCTGTACTCTGCCCCTTTGACTTCACTACCTCTTTCCTTCCTGAGCCTATTGTTCCTGCTTTCAGCAACCAAAACAGTTACTGCCCCCAGCTGTGACCACACTGGTCCTTTCTCTCAAATTCTCCTCAGGGCTTCCCCACAGGTCTCACACAGTTCCTAGGGAATGCTACATCCACAGTCCTATGGATCTTTGTCTCTCTGGTGGCCCTGCATCCCCTCTATACACCGTGGCCACCTGCGGAGCTTAAGCACTGCTACCTACTCCCTCTCCACCCAAATCCTGCATAATAACCCGTGTGACAGTGGTGCTTGCACTCTGTGATAATTGTATGTTTTCAAAAGAGCTTCATAGTAAACCATCAGGTTTCTCATCTTGCCTTGCTGACCTTGTCTCTTCCCTAGCTCTGCCTGTCCTGTTTTCAAGGGTCACTCTTCTGCTCTGGGCATGCTCCCTCTGCTTGTTGTAGGGTTGGAGGCAACTGGTCCCTGTACTAGAGGGGTTCAGTTTAGAAAATTCTGGAGATCTGCAGGGAAGAGAGTTTACATGTCTGCTGGAAAATCTGGAAGGTCATGTCTGATAGGAGGACAGCCCAGCCAGCTCTGACCTCAAGCAAGTTAGTGCCTGTGCTGCGGACTGCCCTTGAAGGAGGGTGAGGTAGCTCGGGGCCTGCTCACTGCCCAGTCTGCCCGCCTCGCTTCCATACAGTGTGACAGGCATGACTTAAAGCTATACATCACTTGAGTGACTGTCACCTGCCAAACAGCCGCTCCCAGCAGGGACACCCGTAACATCACCATACTGACCATTACAGCAAGATCTAAAACTTGTCCTCAGACACAGATGCAGGAAACCCCAGTGCACATCTGACAGCTCACCCCTGCTTTGAGGTATCCCCAAAGCCTCCCAAATTCTGAGCCAGGCCAATCAGAGGTGATGTTACCAGACATCTGAAAATAAAGATTTGATTGGAAATGGAGTTACAAAAGAAAAGCCTGAAGTTTCCTATTGGAAACGGAGTTACAAAAGAAAAGCCTGAAGACATGCATGTATACACAGATGCACCCACCCACTTAACAGCTCAGTTCTCAGGAGCAGTGGGGAGCAGCATGCCCCTACCATCACACACCAGCAGTTTTGCCCGGCAGCACCGCAACACTGGCTGGCATAACTGAAGGGACAGTCCTCTCTTCTCCCTGTCAAACCTTCCTAGCCCTTTCCTTACTTGCTTCTGCAATCGCACAAGCAGGAGATCAGCTCAGCAATGCAAAGACAATCAGCATTTGAGCAGGGCTAGGGACACGACTCAGCCAATGGCCACCACTTGCCAGAGCAGATGCGAGGGACAGCATGTGCAGCAGGACCAGCCTTTCGGCTACAACGCAACCCCAAACTGGATCAAGCCACGCATGACTGTGCTCCTCAGTATCTCTCGAGTTACCTATCCATTGTGTTCCTTAATTTGTGTGTTCCTTCTACTTCTGCTGGCTTTTCTCCAAACCACAACATTTGTAAGACTGCAGTAAAATTGTGTAAGTTGTAAACCTGAACAAAATATTCACTCTACACATTGTGTGTTAGCTCCTTATCTCAGATCTTGGTGGAAGCATTGCATGGAGTCAGTGTGTGACGTGACTGCCTGTCTCAGTGCTGTACTTTTTCGTAGAGAGGCAGCTACTAATTACACTTAATCCGGCACACTGGCAGGCTGGTCACCCACGACCCTCAGCCAGCTGCTTCCCTTGCATCAATCCTAGCGAATATATAGACTTACGGAATGCAGGGCAGCTTGCTGACCTGACAGAAACCTAACCCAACCAAAGGAAAAGTTTTCTATGTGATCCCTGAAACCATAGGAAGTTGGGAGCATCTTCTTAACACACTCTGGGAATGAACATACCTGCTGAGAACCTGTCCCTCGCTCTAGCGAGAGGCAGAATGCTTTCTGTCAGATTCTCCTTTCCTCCTCTCCTCCATCTGTGGCTATGCTTGCTCTTTCCATTACTGGAAATAGTCAGGCTGCCTTGAAATACTGAGCAGAGCTCTCTCCCAGGGCTATTGACTATCCCCCCGAGGAAAACGTGTGGATTAGTTAGTGTCTGTAAACTGCTTGGTAAGAACAAAAAAAAAAAACAAAACCACACAAAACCAAACAAAACCAAAAAGAACCCCCACAAACCCTTGTGTTAGGAATTGCTGCTCTCCCCAAGGCATTGTAGATTTCTGGTACCCCACTATTCATGCTTTGACCCATGGGAAACTATCTCCCAGATATTTTTGGGGTTGTTTACTGAATTTGCTGCCTCACTTCCCTAATCTTGTAATTCAGCAAAAGCACGAGGCTAATAGTCTGAGTAGGAGAGCAGAACTCAGCTACCTTGTCTCCCTCATGCACAGTCCTTTCACTCATGTTCTTTGCTGGGTGGTGGGAAGAGAGCAAGGCCCTGCTCCCCTGTCACCCTGCTTCTGGACAGACTCCCAAGAAAGCACCTTCTGTTCCCTTTGTCTCAGACCTGCAAGTGCAGGGCAGGTTTTATCCCCATCACAGCGCTTCACTCCCAAGCCTCTCCGGCTCTCTTTCACAGTAACCTGACGCCCTCAGACAACAAGACTTCTGAACTGCAAAAGTGTCCCCAGTGGTATGACAGACTCCAGAAACAAGCCTGGTCACTGTCCTTTCCTTCGTTTGCTCTCCTGGGGACTATCTTTTACTGACAGAGGTGGGTAACAGCAAGGCAATCTCTGATTAGAAGGCTACATCAGGTGCAGAGTTTGGTGTCACAGCACTCAGGAGGAAAAAGGCAGATGTCTGATGTGAAGTAAATGGACAGGGAAGCTGAGGGTCAAAGAGTAGGCTGCCAACTTGGAGCTCACAAATTCAGCACCAAAGCACATGAGATGCAAAAAGAAACAGATGCAGGAAATAGCAAGAACTGTGCAGTGACAGCAGGCGCTCACAGGGAACAGTCAGCAGCAGGAGGTCTTTCCTGTACTGACAAAGGCAACCAAAAGAAGCTGACTATTCCTCAGACCAGCAGCATGCCCTTCCTGCTGCTTTTATTTAAAACTGATGGACAGGATCACCAGCCTTGCCAGGACTTGGAGGAACAAGCATGGGCTGGAAGGCCTGCAAGGGACACAGCTGAGGCACCCTTGTAGCAAGCCTTCATAAGACAGTGCAGTGAACAAGAACTGAGCACCCTCCATGGAGGAGAGGAGCCTGTACTGTACCTCCCCGCATCTCCTAGCACGGAAAGGTAGAGACAAAATGTGACAGTGACCTATTGGCCTCTGAGGCTGCCATGGCTCCTCCTGAGCACGTGCTGTTTCTCTCTCACAAGCCCCAGCTGGGGTAACACCAGCATGAACAGACTGTCCCTAACCCCTGCAGGACATCTCCATCACACAGCCAAACACAGACCTCAAGAGAAGAAAGCCAGAAGAGGAGGGAGCAGGAAGCACAACAGATGGTGACGAGGCAGGAGGAAGCAACTCAGGTTGAGACTGCTCGAGCCAACATGAACACCACCACTCTCAGTGCACACTCATTGCCCAAACTTGCTCCTCTACAAAAGATACAGCTCAGACAGCCTCCACCCTGCCACCATACACTCTCTCTCCTTCTGTCCAGCTTCAGCTGTCAGGGCCCTGAGTGCACTAACAAGCCTTAATTGTCTCCCTCACCTGGAGCCTCTGCCCACAGCCCTACCCATGGATGCGTCTTCATTTAAGCTCAGCCCAGAGCTACCAGCTCTGATCTAAGCTGGTGAGTAGTGGTCTCTAGCTGTGCATTGTTGATCCTGACCTGTAGGCTGGCTTACCAGCCTCACCTCAGACTTGTGGTGTCACCACAGACACGCCTAGCAACGGCAGGGCCTGATCCTGACCTGTGGAGTGGCTTCCCAGCATGACTGCAGATTGCCTTATCACCATGAGCTTGCCTGGTTATCTCAATTCTTGGTCAAGCCTGGCCACTACCATAGGCCTGCCCGGCTCTCCTTGCTCAGGTACTGTGGAGATGGACCATGGCTGCTGAGGGCCCAGGCCAGCACCCCACTCACAGCTCTCCTACTCATAGGGCCCCTACATGGGTTCTCCTGGTATGACTGTCAGGACAGCTGCACCATGAATGGGATCAGAGAACTCAACTAGTTTAAAAATAGCTGTGAGGAAAAAGCTATCGGTTACTTTTACCTGAATTGATTCCCCAATAGTGTTTGTATAATCCCAGACATGGGCACAGAGGCACAATTAAGGTTGCAGAGTAAGAGTAAGAGACAGCAGGGGCTACTTAAGCGAAAGACTGCTACCAAGAATGAGCCCTGGCAAGCTAGATCAGGCTTCAGTACCCAGTTCAGAAACTCATCTCAGAGTAGCTCGAATCATATGTGTCAGGCAGAAGCCTCTCATCTTACTGTAAGGCAATGTGCCTCCCATATCAGGCCTCACTCTGATCGTGTAGAGCTTTGCTGATTCCCAGAACTCAAGACTTCATACCCCTGCTAAACATGCAGGAGTTTTTCTGGAGTTTTTTTGCCCAAAAACTCAGTTGTTTCTGATTGCATCTGTTTGTCCCAACACTTTACGTATCTTGCTAAGATCATGGCTCCTATGTTCCCATTGCAATGTTCGACAGTCTACCTTGTGTATCTGTGGAAAACGTGGGAATGAGTGAAAGCCTTTAAATTTAAACTGAAAGCTGTCATGTCCAGATACTAGTAAGTTTAACAGTTTTAGTGACAAGCTGGTGCTACAGCACAATCTCCTTTTGGAGGTAAGGAAATCCCAATCTCTTCCATCTCAATAATACCACTGCCCAGAGCAGCTGTGGATGCCCCATCCCTGGAGGGGTTCAAGGCCAGGCTGGATGAGGCTTTGGGCAACCTGGGCTAGTGGGAGGTGTCCCTGCCCACGGCAGAGGGGTTGGAACTCGATGGTCTTTAAGGTCCTTTCCAACCCAAACCATTCTGTGATTCTACTGATTAGCTTTTGTTGTTGTTGCCTTTCTGAACCACTCATTGCTCTGCAGTTTTTGTTTATTTTTGTGTTTTGGTTTTTTTTTTGCTAAACCATTAAACAGTCTACATGCCATTGTCAAAGCACAACCCTATCTTTTCCTGTTTTCCTTGCATTATAACCGAATGACTTTCTAATCCATTCCCTCCTGCTTTCAAGCAGGTAATATAGCATTTTCAGTCCCCGATACCATCTTTGATCTGAAGTAACAGCTTCCCTACCTGATTCCTGCCTCACGCTGCCTCGGTTACTGCACAGGATTAGGCAGGGCTGCTCCTGAGAGGCCTCTAGCTGACTAGGGAATGTCCAAGTCCGTTCTCTCGTGCTGGTGTACCAGCCCCGGTGTCCCGAAAAAGCCCCGAGCTGCAGCCGGTGACACCTGTAGGTGCTCCTCTGAGCCCTTCCTCAGGCAGCAGCTGTCCCAGGGCCGCCCCGCAAAGCCTCTCTCGGTCCGGGCCCAGCCGGGAGCTCTCCCGGGGCCGCCTCCTCCTGCAAGCCTGCCTCGGTAAGGGGCTGAGGGCACACCGGGAGCGGCCAGAGCTGACGGGGCTCTCAGGGCGCGGAAACGGCCCCGTTCGTGTTTAGACTCAGGACGCGGTTTGCAGAGGACGACGCCTAGAAGCCG
>NW_010143244.1:0-558 GCF_000699245.1 Pterocles gutturalis
TCCCCCTTGTCCCCCCCAATGTCCCCATGACCCTTGAGGGTCTCACCAGGGGGTGTCCCCCTCCCGTGACGCCCGAGTCCCCCATGTCACAGTGTCCCCCAGACTTTTGGGGACCCTTGGGGACACTTGGGGACTTCTGGGGACACTTGAGGACCTTTGGGGACTCTTGGGGACTTGTGGAGCCACCCTTGTCCCTCCATCCTCCCACCCGCCGCTCCCTCGTCCCCCCCAATGTCCCCATGACCCTCGAGGGTCTCACTGGGGGATGTCCCCCTCCCGTGACGCCCGGGTCCCCCATGTCAGAGTGTCCCCCAGACCCTTGGGGACACTTGGGGACTTCTGGGGACACTTGGGGACCTTTGGGGACACTTGGGGACTTTTGGGGACACTTGGGGACTTGTGGAGCCACCCTTGTCCCTCCATCCTCCCATCCACTGCTCCCTTGTCCCCCCCAGTGTCCCTGTCACCCTTGAGGGTCTCACCAGGGGGTGTCCCCATCCCGTGACCCCCATGTCCCCGATGTCCTCCAGACCTTTGGGGACACTTGGGGACCTTTGG
>NW_010143245.1:0-14456 GCF_000699245.1 Pterocles gutturalis
ATCCCAGCTGGACCCAGGACAAAAGGTTATCTCCATTTTCAAGAAGGGCAAGAAGGAAGAACCTGGTAACTACAGGCCTGTCAGCCTCACTTCAGTGCCTGGTAAAATTATGGAGAAGATTATTCTGGGAGTTATTGAAAAACAACGGAGAGATAATGCAGTCAACGATCATAACCAACACAAGTTCACAATAGGAAAGACCTGCTTAACCAACTTAATTTCCTTTTATGACAAGGTAATCCATCTAGCTGACCAAGTCAGTAGATGTGCTGGTTTGGGATTTTAGCAAAGGGTTATAGTAAATGGGGTTACATCAGGCTGGCAGCCAGTCACTGGTAGAGTTCCCTGGGACTCAATTTTAGGGTCAGTGCTCTTCGATGCTTTTATAAATGATTGGGACACAGGAATCAAATGTACATTAAGGAAGTTTGCTGATAATACTAAACCAGGAGGAGCTGTTGACCCCCTCCAGGGTAGAGAGGCCTTACAGAGAGATCTGGATAGACTACTGAGCTGGACAACCACCAACCATATGAAATTTAACAAAAACAACTGCTGGATTCTCCACCTGGGGTGGAGTAATCCTGGTTTTAAGTACAAATTGGGGGAGTAGAGGCTGGAGAGCAGCCCTGTGGAAGAGTTGATGGCATATTGAATATGAGCCAACAGTGTACCCTGGAAGCCAAAAGGGACAACTATGTCCTGGGGTGTATCAAGCACAGCATAGCTAGCCAGTCAAGGTAGGGTGATTGTCCCACTCTACACTGCACTGGTGTGGCCCCACCTTAAGTACTGTGTGGTGTTTTGGGAGCCTCAATATAGAAAAGACATCAAACTATTAGAGTGTGTCCAGAGAAGGGTGATGAAGATGGTGAACAGTCTTGAGGTCAAGACTTAGGAGGAGCATCTGAGGTCACTTGGTTTGTTCAGCTTGGAGAAGAGAAGGCTGAGGGGCGACCCCATGGCAGCCTACAGCTTCCTCAAGGGAGGCAGCAGAGGGGGAGGTGCTGATCCCCGCTCTCTGGTGACCAGTGATAGGACATGTGGAAATGGAATGAAGCTGCACCAGGGAAAGTTCAGATTGGGCATTAGGAAAAGGTTCTTAACTGAGAGGGTGATCAGTCACTGGAACAGGCTCCCCAAGGAACTGGTCATGGCACCAAACCTGTCAGTATTCAAGGAGTGTCTGAATGACACTTTTAATCATACGGTTTAGTTTTAGGTAGTCCTGTGAGGAGCAGGGAGTTGGACTCGATCCTTGTGAATCTCTTCCAACTTCAGATATTCTATGATTCTATGATAAATGTTCAGAAGTAAAATATCCATATCTAGGCTTAGCCTGTTGAAGTGTTTTTAAGCTAAACTGAGATTTCTGTCTTCAGTATCATTAGTTAGATCTGATACAGCACGTAGGTGCCTAAAAATCAGAGAATACAATGCATAACTTTTAGATGCCTCAGGAGTGATTTAAGCTTATATATCACACAAAGAAGGTATTGAGACAAATGAAACAACTCTTGTGTCAATGTTGGACTCTTTTATTTTTTTAATTTCCTGAAAATAAATCAGAAGTTTCATTCTCAAAAAAAAAAAAAAAAAAGAACTGATGCTCAGTCAACAAATGGTACCAAACCAAACCACCAGCCTCTAAAGTCACTTTTTGGATGGGAGATGAAAGACAATTATAAGACAATGGAAAACAAGGGAAATGCTCGAGACAGGTGGCAATAATCTAAGGCAGCAGACACACGTTTAATGACTGAGGCAAAAATTTGAAGTGACATGGCTTTCTCAGTCTGCTTAGGTGAACGTAGCTAAACAAAATGCGTACTAGAATTAAAAGGTCTTTTTGCTTTCAATAATTGATTTTACTAATAATTACTTAGAAATAAATGTTTAAAGCAAAGTAGCAATACATTGCTTACACCATAATTAGCAATTTAAGTTGGGACATAATTTAAACATTTAGAGGTGCACAAATTGTTCCAACAGTATAAAAAGACCTTTGGTATGAAAAGTAACTTGACACTGAGATTAAATAATTGTACTGTCTAAGACTTCTATCCTAATAGTGCAATTTAAAAAAGAGAGATTAATATATTTCAATAGTTCTAAAGAAAGTATAAATGACAAAAACACTATATTTACATGACCATGTCCAATGTGTTTGGCATTCTATTCATATAATTAATCACACATTGAACTTAAAAGACCTTTCATGCAGTGACTCCAGTACTTTGCAGTTATTAATTAGAAATGACATATGACACCATATGAACCAACAAATAACCTGAGATGAAGCTGTTATTTCTACTGAATATTGATTTTGCTGGGTTTTGACCTAAACAGGGCAAAAATTTTACATTTGCAATTATCCATACCTGAGGAAATAAAATTTATTCCTATTCAAATTGGATGTCTATCACAGAATCAGGAATTAGTGTAAGTCCTCACCAAACTATTTTAAGACGCTCTGCAGTCTGAATGCAACAAGAATAAGACTTTTTAGCAACTGTATTTCAGCATGGTGAGTTAAATGTTTTAATGATTTCATACTGTTACTTTCTCACAGTGCACACAATAAAAGTGAGTCTATGCCAGAACAATATTTATTTTTATTCACCAAGAGCCTTTCACTTAACAGTAGGAGAGATGCCTGTATAAAGTATTTGGAACAAAACTTACCTCTATGGTTATGCTTTGTATGGGGAATACCTTAATTAAGTTCCATTGCAATATTGAAACTTGAGAATGAGGTCGTAGCCTGCTGTAGCATGAAAGCCTTTAATTTGCACACTTCTGTTCTATTGAATAATCAAGGAAAGTTTAATTGAGCACTCTAGAGCTGTGGGTGTTCAGAGTTTCCATGTACTTATATTGTGTTCTCTGTGCTGTGGTTTAACTTCACATAGTTATTTAGGAGCACATTTAAGGCAATTAAAAACTACAGCTGGGGTTTTGTTGGACTGGCTGTGTTCAACCTGGTTGGGTAATTAGACTCAAATGGATACCTTGCACTCACTTCAGCCTCAGACTAGCAATGCTTTGTACGTGAAACAGAAAAGCTTTTTGGCTTTTTTCCAGTTAGAAGTTTTATTCTTACAAAGAACAAATGAATATAATGGGTGCTTTACACTAGAGTAATAAAAATTGTTTCTTCACTGCTGATAGCAATTCACACTAAGATGACATTTTAAAAAGAACCCAAGCTAGCATATATTCAAAATATTTTGGCACCTCTTGGTATTTCTTAGTATTGGCCTAAATCCCATTTTAGATTCTTTGGAAAGAATCTAGCCTCAGACCTCAATAACTTGAAACATTAGCTGGGGCTCATAAAACCACAAAAGTGCCATTTATCTGTCAGTGGTTGTCTAGATCCAAAAAGTAGGTCCTCAGGAGTCTGTTTCAGCTTCTGGGCATCCTCAGGGCTCTTGCTTTACTTATGCAAACAGCTTCTGCAAAGCAGGTAGGCTGGCAGCTGAGCCTCTGCTTCCAGACATACCCACAAATCCCCAAACAACATCCTGTTCATGGCCATCAAGATTATTTCACAACTATGTTCTACAGGGATTTACAAACTATGTACTGTCATCCTGCCTGCTCTTTCTCAAGCAGCTGAGAGGCACAAAGAGAGAGGCACTCCAGGGACATCTGTGCTACTAGGTAGACAAGAGCCAGGAAGCCAGCTCAAGCACTGGGCCCTTGAGCATTGAAACTGCTCCTTCGTTTACTCCCTGTCCAGGTTTTGTACCATCCGAACTTAATTCCTCAAGGATCAATCTGCAACATAGGTGCCTAGCCTTCACTAGCCTGGAGGTAATCGGTGTCACCCATCTTCTAAGGCCAGGGGTCAATTTGACTCAAGAGTGGCTGGTCACAGCCAGTGAGACCCTACCAGTTGCACTGAGGTTCCTCCTAAATGCAGACAGGGAAAGCAGCCGGGTCCTTGTCTTCCAGTTATAACATTCAGAGGTTTAATTCCAAACTCTGCCTGAGGAGATGTAGAACATCCTCAGCCCACAAATACAGGTTATTTTAAAGGAGAAATCTCTTCCTGAAATTCCTTCCTGAAACTGCTTAATAGGGGAAAAAATAAATCATCCAATAAGAAAACTGAAAGGAAACACAAAACTGATTTTACAGTCTTGTAGTCTGTCCTTGAGTTGACAAGCTTCAGCTGAAATGCAGGAGACAACAGGTTTAAATCATGTTCCTCATATACTATATATTTTATATGAAGGGGAATAAATTAATCCAAGGAGATGCCTTAAGAATAAGCATCTCAAAACACCCCATAGCTTGGTAAATAGGGAGCAGTTTTGGAAGGCTGGAGTTGAGATTCAAGAACCTACTCCAAATCAGTCAAAATAAAGGTTGAAAAACAATTTTCTGATCTTCAAAACTGACAATCTTAAATCCTGTTGTGCTGCTTTATTGATGAAAAGCTTGAGGGACTTCTCCTCTTTAATATTTAATATGATTAACTTGTATGTCCTCCTCAGTATAATGAACTCTGCTAAACTCATCCTCAGAATCTGACTTTCCCCAGGAATACTCACAGACATGTGTATCTCAGAGACTTCAAATAGAAGAAAACCAAATATTCAAAGAGACAAGAAGAAATATAGTAAGAGCAACAGAAAAAAAAAATCTACTCCTAATTGCAGATTTGATGTGTTCTGAAGAGAAAAATATATTGGAGGACTAGAAAATAGAACAAGGCAGTTGCAATACTAGGACAGAACGAGAGAACCTACTCAAACAAAACAGAAGAGGATGCATGAGAGATCCCATAAGTTTTTTTTCCTGTGAAGTACTGTAGTTATGACTTGCATCAGAAAGAGAATTGGATATTAAAGCTTATTTGCTTTATTGAAGAGGCTTAGGCTTTCTGCACCATTTAATTGTTCTTTATGATGCCAAACCCTGAAAGAAGAGGGCTCAAACTATAACCCTATTATACAAGATAATATATGAGCACTAAATGTCTCCAATAAGGAAACTACTAAGGAAAAATATTTTCTTAAAAATCTTCTTCAGAGACTTCAAGGAAAAAAATAATTTGTTTTCTTTCAAAGGCACAGAATTAGTCCAAGTTTTTAGTAGTATAACTACAAATGTAGTTTTGCTTTATCTTTCTGCTTGATATTTTTTCTACCTTTACTTTAAGAGATGCATGTAAATTGCACCAGTTTTGCTTTGTTTTTTTTTTCTCAGAGGAAATCTAAGAAGATTCTGATTATAGCTTTCACTTTCATGCTGACAAGTCAAAATTAAAAGAATTCTGAAGGGGGATTAAAAAGGATGTGTATGTATCTGAATTCATCGTGACCAACTTAGTTATGTTAATAGGGCAGAAGGCTGCAATAAAACTGAGGCAGCCCTAAAATCCTCCCAAACTTATCAGTAACAAAGTCATAAATCACTCAGTTTCTTTATTAATTTAATACTTCAGTAGCATCAGATGTTTAAGTATTTACTGGACACAGTCATGGAAGTGTAACTAGAAGTACACAACCACTTGGATTTAGAGATAATGAAACAGAAGCTAATAAGAAACATAAGATTTCTACGGAAAGTTTTCACAAAAGGAAATTCAACCTTCAGGCCAGCATATTTGTCATTCAGCAGTATAATAGGAGCAGTGTGCATTTTTTAATTGGCTTGTGCTTCCTTTCCAATTTCCTTAAATTATGTTGATTGAGACAGCTAAGAATATAATCAAGTTTGCAATAGTAGCTGATAAATTACCTGTATTATTAATATATGACATTAGGATGAAAATCTTAATTAAATAGACACAATTAAAAGACAGTTCGTGTATGCCCCAGTGTTACACCAATGAAAAAGGAATTTACCAAATGTGTTCAATGAAGAACATGTTTTGAGAAAAGATTAGTTCAAAATTTGATTGATACTCTGCACAGTTTTAATTTTAAGATCTTGAAAGTGGGTAGTTCAAAACCTTAGCAGATTCAAAGTCCCTTTAACTACCAGTTAGTTTACTTCTCATTCCTGCCTTTCCCCCACATGGTTAAACATCTTCTTATGCTATTCCTGTTCACTTTTGGCCTGTACTTAAAAATGAACTGCCCATAAAACAAACTGGGACTTTTTTCATACTTAAGATAAGCAAGCACTGTATGTATTCATGATCTTATACTGGTTCAGAATTCATTGATATGTATTATTTAGTACATGATGGGGCAACTGGACTGTTATGCTAAAAAATAAAGACAGAGAAAGTGTAAGCCTTTCAATTTTATAAAATAAAGTATTTGAGAACACTAGTTCACATCAAAGCAACTGACCTGTTCAGGACAGCAGTCAAAAATTCTTAAATGCCATATAATGAGTGCTAGGTA
The DNA here is from genome assembly GCF_000699245.1 of Pterocles gutturalis. NCBI lineage: Eukaryota > Metazoa > Chordata > Aves > Pterocliformes > Pteroclidae > Pterocles > Pterocles gutturalis. The sequence continues at coordinate 6,369 of NW_010143245.1, forward strand.
GAAACCAAGGAAACAATGCAAAATGGGATCCCAGTACAACAGACTTCTGGTTTGCTACTCTTCTTGTTGTGCTACAGTTAAGTTAGTCCCCACTCCTAGCTCAGCCCTATCACAGCCATTGGTGTGACTTCACATCCTATCCTTCCTTGTCAGTAGTGTTAACTTCAACTGGAAAATGTGTAAGTGTGACAGTGAATTCGAAAGATTTAATCTTTCACATAGGAGTTCAGCACCAACATAGTTTTATAGTTTTGGAAGGAGACACAGAATGAAGTCTTATGACCTACTCTGTGCAAGGGGTCAGGCTAGCTAGCCTTAAAATCTATTCTTCCTAGAATTCTTCTTATCAGGATACATTTGAGACATCATGCACAGTGCAGAGGTCAGAATTTTTTTGATCACAGCTTTTCTTTCCTTGGGTAAGAAGAATACTCTCAGCTGTCATGAGTCAAGTCCCATACAAGTACGAGATATTTCCAGACATATTCACCAGAAAGAAAAAACAGCAAAAAGTCCCTTGTGTATCTTGAAGAGCTGTTGCTTTACAGACTCAAGGAAGCAGAGGGCCAGGGAACAGTCCATCACAATGTCATCAGTATATCCACAGATATATCCACTGTGGTGGGAGATAACCTCTTCACGCACAGCACTGCAGGCATAAGGCAGTGCTGCCTGACCTCTGAGCAGACCTGCAGTTATTCTCCCCAATTTCCAAACAGGCAGGAGGTGGGCCACCTCCAGTCCAGAAGAATATATTAGCAGTAACTTTATATACTCTACCTCTTTGGGTGTGATGTCAGCGTTGCTGATGTCAGGTTTTTGGTCATCTCAGAATAACCCTGCACTCTCACTGAATTCACATATGCCTTATACTTGCCCCCTATATATTATGTCACATTTCACTCTGCAGAATAACAAGGATGTCCTAAAAACCTGTATCCTCATCACCTATTTTTAATTACTTTTTTGGCTACCTAGGAAATATTTTAATGAACATAAGTTAATAAGGAGAATAATTCTAATGCATCTTCCCTCATCAACTGCAAATGTAAGAAATGTCACAATTAGAAACCTACTGAATTAGATCAGTACTTATAGGAAATTATAATGATTTAACTGGAAGAAGGGTATATAACTAGGAGCCACATGTAAGAAAGAAATAAAACTCTGGTTGAATATATAGAACTCCTACTTGTGAAACTTGGATAACTGTGAAAAAGTGAATGAGGCCAAGCCCATGAATATTGGGATCAATCCATACTTCTGCAGAGTTAGTATAATCTCACAGTAGCAGACTTACTTTTGCTAAGATAGCAGATTCTGCAAGTCATGAGGGAAAAATAATGGGTCCAAATATGTCAAAACTATGAAGCAAATAGATGCAAATATCTCAGAAGTGTCTGAAACTCACTAGCTGAATAATAGTCCAAAATAACAAAATTAGAAAAGAAACTTCTAACTTAAATGTGCTATAGCTAAGGGCTGTGTGGGAGCAGGAGACTATACTGCAATCTTCACATTTTGAAATATACAGAAGACAATTTTATATTTTAAAAACATTCCCCAATCATTACTGCAATTCCTGTTCTATGGTTTGGTATAACATTAAGGATTACTATGAAAGTCATAACCCAAGAGAGAGAGAGAATTTAATAAGCACATTTTTCACTTAGTATTGTCAGCTGGAAATGAGCAAGAAAAAGACCAGTCTTTGGGGAATGGCAAAATACAGGGCTCCCTGTATTTTCTTGTGATGAGCAGTCAGCAAAATTTAGATCTGTAATTGCACACAGGTGACTGTGGGTGAATATACTATATCCTTTGACAAAACTAGAGAATGTAGTATGGTTGCAACATCAGAAACAGTTGCTAAGACAAAAAAAATACTTTAGTGGCTAAAAGCCTAAAATTTTAAGTACAAACATGAAAGTCCTAAGAGAAGTAGAGAAAGTATGATTAGAGTGATAACACAGCATTTAAATCCCTTTATTCTAATAATTTGCTAGGGTGCTTCTTTCTGCTTCATCTGAACAACCTAATATTTTATCTGACAAAGTTTCCTGACATTTACACTCTTCCTTCAGAGGACTTTGAGAATGGGTAGCTCATCTAGATATATCAGAACCTGGTCTTCTCAGGCAGTTTATAACAGCTGGACGACAGAAGTGACTACCCAGAAACACCAAACCATCAACATTTTAATGGCTTTGCTTTTTTTGCCAAAACACAAACAAGTTCCTGGTGCTCCTGGGCAATGACTGATTTTCCCATCCTAACCTGTAGATTCCTACGCTGTTCAAATTATTTTGCAGTGTCTGCATTAGCCTATGTCAAATGCCTGTCTGATCAAATGTTGCCACAGGGAGAAGATGAGAAATGAGACCAGGATGCTGGAGGTATGGGAGAACAGAAGAGGAACAGTTTAGGTCCAGTCTGTGCAGCCTGCAGCCACGCGGTGTGGTATCAGTGATGGGTGCAAGTTGACTGGTTTCCAAGGGGCATAGCATGAAAAACTCACTTGACTATTCTATTGATCTGCATGTGACTTTTTGCTTATTAAAGCAATTCTCAAAATAAATAAAACCTTATCACCTTTTCTGCTTAGCAAGTTTCTTTCTACAGTCTGGCACTAAATTAAGGTAATCTTCTGAATCTTTCAGTGCTTCCTACCATCTCTGTGCACCTCCAGTTGTGTTCTACTCAACAGGGGACGCATATTGGATTGGGCTTACAGATGCATTTTAACTAGAAATACCTCAAAGAAATATAATAACAATCTCAGATCATCCCTGTAACAAAACGCATCAGAGTTTTTTATTTTAAAATGTTATAGCCAGGATCGTCTTATTTCCACCTCTTCTGCATAATTTTGAGGTACTTGCTAGGTTTTTACTACAAGCAAAAAGAATAGACGGTGCATATGTAATTGTTTTATGCGTAGGTGTCAAGGTTTCGGCAGCAGGGGGACTGCAGGGGAGGATTCTGTGAGAAGAGACCAGGGACTGACCCACACCAGACACAGCCAGCCACAAAACTGGCCCACAGCAGGACACAGCTGAACCCATCAGCCAGGCTTGTGGTGCCTCTGTGATAACATTTAAGAAAGAGCAAAAATGCTGCAAGGGCAGAGAAGGGGAAGGGAAAGAAAAAAAAAAAAGAAAAAAAAAAAAAAAGGGAAAAACAGCTGAGGGAACACTAAGGTCAGAGAAGAAGGAGCAGCGGGAGGTGCTCCAGGCACCAGAGCAGAGATCACCATGAAGCCAAAGGACAACCCACGCTGGAGAAGGTATTTCTCTGCAGCCCAATGAGGACCCCATGTTGGAGCATGGACATCCACCTTGGGATTCTCTTCAGGGAATATCCATGGTGGATACTCCCTGAAGAAAGCTGCAGTCTCTGTGGGGACAGCCTGTGCAGGAACAGCAGAAAAGTGTGATGAGGAAGAAGAAGCACCGCAACCCCAATTTGCCACCGTCCCCGTTCTGCTGTGGAGGAGGTAAAGGTGTCGAGAACGAAGGAATTAAGTTGGGATCGGGAAGAAGGGGGGAGGAAAATTGTTGGTTTAATGTTTGTCTTTGTTTCTCACTATCCATATCTATTTTAACTGGCAATAAAATATTTTTTTTCCCCAGGTCAAGACTGTTTTGCCCACAACAGTAGTTGGTAAATGATCTCCCTGTCTTTTATCTTTACCCACAAGCATTCTTGTCCTATTTTCTCCCTACATCCCACTAAAGACAGTGAGTGAGTGGCTGGGTGGGAGTTTGGCCCTTAGCCAAGGTCAGCCTACTAGAGATGGTCAACGTGGTAGGCATGACTCTCAGACTTTTCTACCCTAGGCTCCATTATGCACAACAGTGAGACTGCCAAGAAATTGGTTGCCAACAACTGACTCTGGAAGCAACCAGTCATTCTCCTGTGACCTGCCACACTTGTTTTCAAACCATCCTTAGGACTGCTCTTTATTATATTCTCAATGAGATTGTACTTATGGGGCTGCTCACTAGCTGTGAATCTCCATAGAAAATTGAGTCAAGTTGAATTATAACAGCCAGTATAATTTTTAAAAGGCACTAATTATATGAGGTTTGTCTCCCAGGTTTCACTTTCGGAGAACTTAGATCATCTCTGGATTTGTTAAAATGGGGTGGAACACACCATAATAGTGCAAAGGGAACATAGCTGGATTAAGCTGGTAGCGTTTAGTGACAGAACTATCTAGAAGTACTGCATGCTTGTATGTTATTAATATACTTCTGTGATTCATGGAGCAGAAAATGTTTAGCTTTTATACACAGTTTACTTATTTAAAAATGTTTAAGAAGACAAAGATTATAAATAAAGACTATCTTGCATGATATTGTATAGAAGAATAGTTCTTGCCACCACAAATACATCTAAACATGAAAACAATTTAACATAATTCCTTTGATTTAGTGGCGATAACCTGATTCATTAAGCGCATGTAATGTATGTGTCCACCTAATTATTACTGTAATTATTTAAAGATTAAAGCTCCCCAAAGGTACACAATATGATAAACTGCAATAATTCCTCTAAAATGTATGGTCTGAAGATATCCCACTGAACTGCAGATAATGATTTATGGTCTGTTGGTAAGAGACACAATTTAATTGCACTTCAGAACACACTAGAACAGCAATCATGATGTCACAGAGTACCTGCAAAATGTCAGATTCTAATTATTTCCATGACAATGTTTCTCAGATTTGACTCTTGTAATCCTTCACTCTGAAGGCTTATCCACAGAAAGTGAAACATCAAATAAATTATGCTCAGCTGTCATCTTTACCATGTGGCATTTCTTCTAAATTTTGCCAGTGTGTGAAAACAGGAAGCTGATCTGCTCTGTCATGGAGCTAATCCTAATTCCCTTCATATTTATGTAGCCTCAGTTACTTTAGAAAACTATGCCTGGGAATTTATAGGTCGATACATAGATAGAAACTATATTTGTTTCAAGAACACAGTAAACTTCTAATTTTTGTTTCTGTGGCCTGTTTCCAACCTGCTTTCCTGTGTTTTGACACCTATGGAACTGTACGGCTTTTAGTGGAATTAAAGTATACACCAGTGTACATCCAGTCAGAATGAAGTCTACCTTTTTCAGTTTCATCAGGAAAAAAAAAAAAAACCAAAAACAAAACACTGAATAGCTACTCTATAAAATTCCCATCCCCTTATCTCAAAGTCTAAGTTTGCAAATAAATTAATTCTGTCTATCCTCTTCAGACGGATTCACTGGCTCTTTCCCAGTGCTTCTCTAGCCGTTGTGGTGAAGTCTCTGATGTTTTTTTCCCCATTTTGAAGTGCCCCAGAGATTTCCCCTGTATCTCATAGTTACACTTTGATCTTTCCCTTACAAGATTAGCTCTTCAGACAGTGCTGCAGGTCTGTGCTGTGATTATCTCTGGATACGCTCCCCCCTGGTATCCACATGGAGATTGTTCTTGGCTGTCCTAGAGGCATGTTACTCACACCAGTGCAACTCAAACAGGAGCCTGAGGGCATATCTTAGTTTGAAATTCAGTAATTGTGAGCCTGCATTAAGTTATTACTCGCTGCTGTATTCATGTCACGTGCCTCCAAAAAATCTCAACTCATGGGCACACAGCATAGACTTGGAACACAAGAATAACAACCCTGAAAGTCTTACAGTCAGAAGAAATGGGGGAAGACAGGAAATATTACCTGAAGGTCAGCAATAAAAAAAAAAAAATGGAAGAAAAGTGCTAGGACCTCAGTGAAAACAATGTTATTTTGTGTCTGAGCAGAGCAAAGCAGTGCAAATGGCTCTCAGATGGGACACTGCCACTGCACATACACTTTGCCCAGGACTGACTTAATCACAGATCTCAAAAGAGAATTAGTCCGTTTCTTTAAAACCAATTACAACTATGTGTAATTTGAATTCTAAACTCTCTGAATGTTACATGAAGAACTGGTGGAAATGCAGAGGTCTTTACTATAGAGTCATATGCTTATAACATTTTACACCAGCAGATCTCAAAGAAATTCCAGAAAGAATTTATACTGTATTTCTCATTGCATGTAATACAGTTTGGTTGCAAAGGCTTTCCAGTTATTTTGTGTGTACAGTTTTTGCAATCAAAGATTAGCAAAAAAGTTTCTTTGCAGGGCTTAATGCTTAGGTGCCACCTAAGGATTTTGAATGAACTTTTTGCATCACTTTTTAGTCCTCTACCACTAGGAAACTGTGAAGACACGAAGGAGGAGGAAGCAGCCTCACTTCACATTTATCTGAGAAATGGGCTGACTCACCTGGGCCTTGCAGGTGAGAAGAGTGGAGAAAGTGTCCTGTTTCTGTATTTCACAGTGTTTTAGGCACTGCACTGATCCATAGTGAACTGCACAACAATAGAAATGAAGGAGCACAGAGAATTTTACTGGGTGCATACTGGATATTCAAGGTGGTATAGGTGTTAAACAGGAATTTTGAGAGCCTACCTTTTGCACATAAACTGCCTCATTTTCTTTGTGAGCCTTCCTCTTACGTCTTACTTATGGCACTGTGCAAAGACCTGGTCTTACTTCATGTATGTTTATGTATAGGGAGAGACAGAGCAAGTCAACATTCTCAGATGTATTAGACAAATGGCTTTTTTATTGTCCTTTTGTTGATCAGCTACCATTGTAAACCTTAAAACAAACAATTAAAAACAGTTTGAGGCAACAAAGGTGTGTTGCAAGACAAGAGGATATGTCACTGAAAAGTGTCCTGTGATGTAATATTAAGCTCTAGAATTTATGGTTGTTTTCTTCCTGGTGTTGTTTTTCAATACACTTTTATTACAGGCTCTAAATTACACTTTCACAGAAAAGGTCTCTCTTTAAACCTTTAGGTCAGAATTGTTCAGATCTTTTCACACTGAATCAGTCTGTTTTAAAGTTGGCAAAATCCTTGACAGGCTTGTAAATCTTTCAAAAGATCTTATCCAATTACCCTTCATGGTCCACAGGCTTCTACAGCATGGCTGTTTCCTTCTGTGTGAGGAATTAAGTGCTCACAAAAGGTTAGGAACCAATGGAGTTGAAAAGTAAGCCAGCACATTTTTCTACAGTTCAGATACTATGGCTATATCTACAGAGACCATGTATAAAGATATACAAAGAAATTCAGTCATGGTCAAGAACATTGATGGTCCTTTGAGACCAGAAGAACAGTAAGGCCAGAATTTTCTACTTTGTTTAAAAAAGACAATCAGTTATCTTAAAACTGGAAACTTCTGCATATACATCTAAGGTCTTATGTCTTGCCTAGGACCACAAAATATATTCCACTTTATCTGTACCTATCATAAACCTTGGTCTTTGTTATATACAATATATATACATTTCTTCAGAAAAGGTGTCAAGAGGTCATAGCCATCCTAGGTTTTTTAATATGAAATGGAATATAGTGAAGAGCGATCTCTGAAGAAAGTACTTTTCCTTTTTTTTTATTATTTTTTATACTTATTTAACACCTTTATTAACTAAGGGAATAGAAAAGATTAATATATACTAAGATGTTTATTAATATCAGAAAGAATTTTCTTTCTCAGCCATTTTTAAAATGCAGTATTTATTCCAGTGGCATATAAATTATAGCAAAAAGGAAAGAAAATCACTAAATCAACTTCACGTGTAGCATAAAAATATTCTTTCATCTCACTGTGTTGGTCAGGATTCCTAGAAAAATGCCCCTTCAAAACATTACATGGGTAATAAAATCACAGTTGAGAAAAAATGAGAAAATGCATGCTGTCTCTTTGAGGGAGAGCTTTAAAAATTTTATTTGTAATGAAAATTTGTTGTAAAAGAAGAAATTGCAGTCAGAGAAACACAGCTGCATATTGAACTTGCATTAGTGACCTGTAACTAAACTTTGTCTTTCTGTGATTTCCCAAATTTATATATAAACACATATGTTGTGGATTTGTGTGGTGGGTTTGTCTGGTAGCAGGGAGGGGCCACAGTAATGGCTCCTGTCAGTAACTGATAAAGGTTTCCCCTGCCTCCAAGTCTGCTCTGGTAACAAGGGAGGGGCTGCAGTGGTGGCTTCTG
>NW_010143246.1:0-445 GCF_000699245.1 Pterocles gutturalis
TTAGCAAAGGCCCGATCCAGAAACTCACGGCCAGGGCAAAGATGCCTGTGTTGTCCCCATCCGATGTGGATGTGCTGTGCAGTGGCCAGTCCTCCAGCACGCAGATGAGCTTTGGCAGCACCTTCTCTGCAGTCCTGCTCACGGAGACCATCACCTTCCACATGGTCGCAGCAGCTCTGCAGGCCCAGAGCTCAGTGTCAGCGGGGTCTTGGCCACAGCACCGTGGCCTGGGCAAGCCCGGGGGCCTGGGCTGGGACGGGCTCTACAGGCTGATGGGCTCTAAAGGCTGGTGAGCCCTGAGCCCTCAAGGCAAGTGTGTCCTGTACCTGTCACACTGTGGGAACCAGCGCAGGAGGGTCATCACCACATCCTGGGTGTGCGTGTTGGTCAGCTCCAGAAGGGTGTTGTCCAGCCGGTGCTTGGCAGACGCATCCGTGTTGGTCAG
>NW_010143246.1:517-1262 GCF_000699245.1 Pterocles gutturalis
CTTTCGCCGGCTTCCCTTCCCACCACACTGTGCTGGCCTAAAAGGCTGTCGGGTGCCCAGTGGACACAGCTGCAGGGAGCACACAATCACTGGGGGGTCTTGAGCCCTGGCTACGGGCTATACTGACATGCTCCAGATTGGAGTTGTTACTTTCCACAAGCGCATCCAGCATGGCAGCACATTCCTCTGCATCATAGGACTGGGAATCTGCCATGTCCTTGATGGCCATGATGGTGGCGTCTTCATGCTCAGTGGGCTTCAGGGATTCCCAAAACACGCAGAAAAGGCAGGGCAGGGCAGAAGAGAGCGATGTCACATTGAGTGCCCTGACGGTGGTGCTCGGGTGAGCAGCGAGAGCAGGCTCAGCCCGGGGGGCAGGGATGGCTGCGGGTACCTGTGTTCTGGTGTGGCAGAGGGCATGGAAGTATTCCTCCTCATTCAGCATTTCCTGGTCTGCATCTGGCAAAGACCAAGCGCAGGCAGAGCTGAAGGGCTGCGGGAGAGGCTGGGGAACACAGCCGAGCCCCACGCTCCCCAGGCAGGGCCAGCCCCAGGACAGGGGCTGCTGGGACACTGACACCCATCTCTCTGCCCACATCCTGGGGCTGGGGGTGCCCCATGGATGGAACATGGCCAGAGCCTGGCCGCGGGAAACAGCCCCATCCCCTCTTCTTCTGCTTCCCTGACAATGTCCACAAGGGATGGGATGGCATGGAGCCAAGCCAGCTGCAGCCACTAGCCCTGT
>NW_010143246.1:1322-4222 GCF_000699245.1 Pterocles gutturalis
CCATGCTGGGGCTGCCCCAGCGCCTTCCTCCTCCTCCCCCTCCACCCAGGCCAGGTCAAGCATGCTGAGGCTTCTCTTCCCCATCCTGCTGAGGCCTCTCTTCTCCATCCTGCTGAGGCCAGGCCTCGAGGGCTCCTGCTGCAGGGATGGGAGACGCTTTGGAAAAGTGTCGCGGACGCGGGTCAGCAGGGAACAAGGTGGCTGCGCAGCGGTCCTTGCAGCCCCGCTCCGTCCCGTCCTGTCCCGTCACCTCCGCCGGGCACTCTGGGGTGGCTGCATGGCCACCGGTGCCTTTATCACGGAGGGCCACAATGGGCCCTGTGACACACGGGCACATGCCATCCAATCGGCAGGGCCCACGTCATGGAAGGGTCACAGAGGGCCCTGTGACACACGGGCACATGCCTGTGCCCTGGGGCCTCCCCCAGCCCCGCAAACCTGCCCCTCAGCAGCCCAGCGCTGAAGGAGCTCCACAGGGGCCAGCTACAGAGCACCTTGGCCCGTCCACAGTCCGGCCAACAACACACGGGCACAAAACAAATGGTGCTTCATGGCTGGGAGAGTGTTTGTGGGCATCGCCGAGGACAAGGCTTTCAGGGGTCCCCACACAGGCAGCCAAGGTTGCACAAACGGGAGTCAGCACTGAAGAGGGTGCAGGGGATGGACCACCGCTTTGTCGGTGGAACGGGCCAGCAGCCAGCAGCCTAGCTGGGCTCCCAGGCAATGAAGGCAGGGGAGAAAACCTCTACAGATGCCCGGGGAGGGGGGGGGAATATTCTGGCAGAAAGCAAGCAGATGCGCTCTCAGCCGCTCGCCTGTCTTGCGCACTCACTGCAGGGCGGTTGTGTGTACAAACAGGCCTCTGCAGCCAGGGACCCCTTTCCCTGGGTGCTCGCTGCCTTGCTGGACAATCCGATGGGTTTGATCTCGGGGAGGCCAAATGCAACAGACCCTGCCCAGCAAGAGAGATGCTTCTCCTGCTACTCCAACGAGATGGGCTGCTGCTGTCGGAGCTGGGCTGGGAGTGACTGCCCGGAGGTGCAGCCTAAATGCAAATTTTTCCACAAGGAATAAACAACAGGCAATAAAAATGATGAAGACATCCTGTGGCTGGAGTTACATCTGCCACTCTTGAACATGTTTGACACACAATGTGATTTAGGACAGTGGCATCAGGTGACGCCATGGAGATTTCCATTTTACTCCTCAAACCAAACCCTTAATTTGTAAATGAATTTGGTAAGAAAAATACATGTCGTTGCATTTCAGTTACTGGTGTTCCAGCACACGATGGGCACCAACTCAGTTACTTGTATGCACATGAATATTACACAGTCATGAAATAGTCACGTGCCAATTAGATCTGCCTTTGGCATGGATGTTTCACTTGAATTACAAGAACTGTAAAAAAGAGCAATTAGAACTGCATTTCATTTGGAAATTTGAATTTTCAGCACCACCAACATTTTTCCCAGGAAGGTAACACTGTCAAAATGTTTTGTTTATGCAAAGCTCTAAAAGGAAAAAAATGCCAAACAAACTAAAAATATGAAGCTGGCTGAACCTGAATGGAGCTCTGATTACACCCATTTTCTTTTAAGCTTTTGCAAAAGTGTTTGAGCTTAATTAGGTTAAGCTATTTCAAAGCATGCCCAGTTGTAATTTGTTTATGATACAGAGTTGCTCTTTGATCATGAATGTTGGTTTTTATAGAAACCCTGTTATCAGTCTCAGGATAAGAAATGAAATGAACAGTGCTTGTGCTAAGAAAATTCAGAAAAGTTTAAGCAGCTCAGAAAATAACTCTTATTAATAAAAGAAAGACATGACAATTTAGCAGATGATGGCAGTAGGGTAAGCAAATTTTTTTTTTTAAGAAAGAAAGGAAAACTAAACTGTGTTCACTTACTCATCCTGCCTAAGATCGGTTAGCTTTTGGAGCATCTTTAATAACCTGGTATTTAGTCTGAGTTTGAACTTTGCTGGTTCTTGGGTAAAGCACCTATAATATCCACTCATAATTTCTATCCTTTGAAATCCTTCCATAATTCTCACAGAAAGAAAACAAAGTACTCTCCATCCTTGAAATTGCTGTGTGATTCTGATATTTTTAAGAGATCTTACCAGAAAGGTGAAAAAGGTACAATATAGTCTAAGTGTCTCTAAGAAAATACTCTGGCTCTTAATTTTTAAAGAATGAACCTTCGCTGTTGCTGGAATTGGGTAATAAGAACATAGTCAGACCATCTTTATTTAAAAGCGTGAATCTAGGTTAGAGGCTGTAGCCTGGCTTTTTCAGCTTATCTCTTTTTTTTTTTTTTTTTTTTTTTTTTTTAAGTCTTTTACGTGGTAAGATGGGTGCATTAGCCACACAGTTTTCTAGCTGAGGATCATCCAAAATACATGAATACATCTTGGCCTTTGGGAAGGGCTGTATTCACAGAGCATTTAAATGAGTTTTTTCAGATATTGCATGAAGATTTTTTCACACTCATAGGGGAATAATACTGATGTGTCTAAGGTTCCCTGTACCAGCAAAGCTATCTCTCTCTGGAACATGCTACAGAATGGATAAGAGCTTCATATGAAAAACCTGAGAGTTTTAACACCATATTTTAAAACTGTGTTCAGCTTCTTTTTTTTTTTATTTATTGCAGTTGGTAACATGAGTTGCCTATATGCATCCTTGCACATCCAAGGATGCCATGATTGGTCATGCTGACGTCCCACGTGGCAAGAGGTGGACGGGATCTACGGCCCGCAGCGCCAGGCCATTTCTGTCCCCACGGCCTCTGGTGCGCAGGCAGTGGAGCTGCAAGAGCAGCTGCAAGAGCCTTTTCACATAAGTTCGGAGCTGAATGAGGCCACGGGAAAAGGTCCTCCAGTGGAGCTGGTCCCTG
>NW_010143247.1:0-8108 GCF_000699245.1 Pterocles gutturalis
CACCGAGCCTGGGCTCAGCAAGACCATCCTGCTCCAGCAGCCCTTTGAGAAGCTCCAGATGTCCTCCGATGATGGCACCAAGATGCTCTACTTGGATTTTGGTGGCCCAGAGGGAGAGATTGTGAGTTGGCTTGGCCCTTGCCACCCCCCCACCCATGCTCCTGCCGGCCCCGAGGGGAGAGGGGGAGCAGAGCACCCACCCTGCACATAGCACCCACCCTGCCCACAGCTCCCATCCTGCGTGGTGGGTGAGCCACGACCCATGCACCCATCTCCAGCCACATGCAGCCCCTGCAGTGCACAGCCCCTTCCCAGGACCCCAGTAAGGCTGTGGTGGGGCTTGGGGGGCTCTGGTGGTCTCTGCCCTCCCCGCTGCTGCTCCAGGAACAGCCTTCTCCATTGCAAACCTCCCTTCATTCTTTTTTTTGCAGCAATTGGACCTTCACTCCTGCCCCAAAACCATCGTCTTCATCATCCACTCCTTCCTCTCGGCCAAGGTGACCCGGCTGGGGCTGCTGGCGTGAAGAGGGAGCGCAGCGCAGGGCAGAGCGGCCCCAGCCCTGTCCGGTCTATGCACCTCCCTCCAGGCCAAACCCAGCCCCAAGCCATCCCGAGGAGACCAGAGCCCCCGCGGGGTCACGTCACCCCCGCCAACGAGAAGCACCATCTGGCTGGGAAAAACCACTCCTGGGGTGTTTGGGGGCAGCGGTGGGGTGGAATCCCCCTTGGATGGCAGCACTGGGACCTCTCCAGTCCTGTCCTCCCGTCCTTCCTCCACCCCGGTGCTCGGTGGCGGCTGGAGGAGCCTGGTCAGAGCCTGGCACGAGCGGCTGCGCGGTTGTCACCCCAGTGCCTTGTGAGATGATATTTTCTGTACAAAGAACCCGTTTGTATCGATGTTTTATATTTATATCACCTAGCTAAAAGTGCTGACGTGGCAGCTCTCGCGTGCCTGGCTTGGATCTCCGCAGCATCCCCGGGTCCTGCCGCACAAGGACGTGTGTCTGTCCCCGGAACAGACAACCTGAGGGCTGGAGACCAAAGCCAGCTCCGTAGTGCCTGAGAGATGGGAACTGAGGATCAGCTCTGTTTGCCAAATTTTTCCATATTGTACCGGATGATAGGAACCACTTTTCTTTGTTGGAGTTGGACAGTTCGTTTTCTTTTGCTGCCTCCTGGGTCACTTTATTTCTCGGTTTAGGGGGGAGGGTTGTCAGGTGGCTGCTGGGAAACAAATTATTTTATAAATCAAAAGATTCTGCATGATAATGCCTTATTATTTTTTTTTTTTTTGTTGAATAAACATTTCAGATCACAACCAGCAAGAGCCAAGATCTGTCTCCTGGTTTTGCTTGGAGAAGTAGAAAATCTGACTGTGGGTGATGCCTGGGCTGTGCTGCGGGGTGTTTTCTGCTGGGGGAAGGGGAGTTTTGCTTGGAGGCTGTGGGACGCTGCTGTGAGCCACTGGTGTTGGTCTGGGGGTGCTGGGGATCCTGGGGGAGGGCTTCAGACGGGGACAAAAAAATCTTTTGAGGCACCTGACAGGGCAGACTGACACCTGTGCTGGCTTTGGCAATCCCAGGTGGGTTTGAACACCCTGTGCTTCGTGCATCGGGATGCTCAGTGGAGGGTGAGCATCATTTCCAAGCTCAAAAAAGTTGTGTGTTTTACTTTCTATGTTTTTCCAGTAAAAGCAGTTGCCTGTCTGGGCAGCAGCAGAGGCTGTGAACGTTGTTCCCTTCATGTGCCACCCTTGCTGGCAGAAGGCAGCCCTGGCAGCGTGGTTTTGGTGTTTACTGAGTGCTTCCCGAATTAACCTCCACCACTGTCACCCAGCAGCATCCCTGCCAGTGTGGGGCTCGGCCCTGAAAAGCCTTTTCTCTCCCAAAAAGCAAGGGGCCATGCTGCAGCGCAGAGGATGCCACAGGGGATGCCCAGCAATGGCCAAGTTCCCCAAGAAAACCTCCCGCAACTGTCGGCTCTGGTGCTGCAGCCTGTCCTTGCCGACATCCAGCGCGGAGCACTGGGGCTGTGTGTGGGCACTGGTCCTTGGGGGTCACCGGGCAGCCACCAAACGGTGTCCCCATCTCCTCGGGGAAGGTGTTGTGATGGTGCTGGGAGCCCTTGGCGTGGTTTTGTGAGATGTGCCAGCCCAGTGCCCTGGCTCAGCGGCACAGCGTCTGCACCCACATGGGGACACCGGGATGGGAGAGGGCCACGTTCACTGCAGTGACAAATTCTGGGTTGAGCTCCTTTTGTCCTGGCCCTGTACCTGGTGGAGCCCGTGAAAACCATTACCTGGGGAGAAGGCAACACGCCAGCTGCACGCTGAATAATAGCAAGTAATTAGCAGCAAAATAATATCCTTTTTAACGAGAAGTCGTGCATCCTATTGCACTGTCCAGCATTGTCCCTGGTGTGGCGCTGACCAGAGCGGTGGCTGTGTTTGCGACTGGGCTGCAGCGGACATTCCCCTTGGACTTGGCAGACGAGGGTGGGCAGTGTTACTGGGGCTGGGGGGAGGCTGCCTGTGCTGCCCCTGCCAAGAGGCATTTCTGGGGGGATGATATGCTTTGGTGTGCACAGAACTGGTCCCAGGTGCAGGGACCCTGATACTGTTGCAGCCTTTGGGATGCAGGGGGAGAAGCGGGGTGTCAGCTGCAAAAATTGGAAAGAAAGCAATAAAAGCTCAAAGCAATGAGGGCAGTGGGGTGGATGTGGTGTGAGCAGTGAGAAAGCACAGGAACAGCTTATTTGGTGCAAAGAAATAGTTTTTATGTGATGCACAAGCATTCGGCTGCTCTGGCTGGTGGTGGGACAGGGTGCTGGAGGGGAGGGGGCTCGAGGAGCCCACCGGGGTGCCGTTCCTCCCTGTGCAGTGCCCCATGGCTGGCAGCAGTAGTCTTTTACGATGATCGAGCCCCTACTTTTTATTGCACATAACTGTCAGATTTCCAGGAGACCCGGCAAAATGGATTTGCAAAAGAAAAAAAAAAAAACAAAAAACCCCCACGTTACTAACTGTTAAATCGATACAACAAGTAATTTAGAAACAGATGGAGTATTTTTCTATGATCAAAAGCATGTCTGCACAAGAAAACACATTATTACTGCAATTTACCTTCCTCTTCCTGCCCTCCAGCCGTTACTCTTTGGGGTTCATTCCAATAAAAGAGGGAATCACTCCCAGCCTGGAGCAGATTTCCTATTAATCTTATAGACCACAACCTGCCTCGCCTTTCCCAGCGCCGCTCGGGCAGACCCGCCCGCTCCGTGCCTGGGCTGTGGGAGAAACGGCTCAGTGCAGAGATGGACATTTATTTTCTTTGATTTCTTTGCTTTTGATATTGGTGATGGGATGGGGATGTATTTCATGGTGGTTTCTTGTCCACTTCGCCCTTCTGACACCACCCTCTGCTTGACGGGACCCTTTCCTGATGATGCTCTTGCAAAGGGACCTGTGAATAAGACTCGTATTTCTGTGAGTGATGTGGGACCTTGTAACATAAACCACCCAGAAAGAGAGGATAGAAGCTGCCTCCTCAAGAAGAGCCCGTGGGAGCTGGAGATCTCTCCCTGAGCCCAGCAGCATCGTTGATTCCTGGGAAGATGTCCGGAGAGGTGGCACGAGCATCCTGGGAATGGGGGTTATTTTCCAGGCTGGTGCTGAAGCATCGAGGCAAGCGCTCATCAGAGACATCAAAGACTTGAGGAAAAAACCATTGCAATAATCTCCTAAAACTCTCAGTTTTCCTGACATTCCCAGTTCTCTTTAATGTCTGGAAACATTCAGACATCAGGAACTGGCACTGAATTTCTGTGCCTGGGGCAGGTTTCGGGGCTGGCAGTGGGATCCTGGTGCAGGATTTGTATGGGGGGATGAGCGCTCCAGCGTGGGATCCCACTGCGCTGTTCCCCAGGGAGGAACAACAGCTCATCAAGGTTTTATTCTTCCAGGTGGTTTTATGGCAGAAGAACTAGTATTGTTGAAAGCGGCTTTAAAATAAACACAATGAACTCAGCTTATAGAACAGGACTGATGGTGATGGGCGCAGAGAAAAAGCAGGTTTCCTCAGCTGAGTCACTTCGAGGCGACTGGAGTTTTATTTGGCCTCTGTGATGGAAAGAGCTCAGGGAAAGGGGATTTTAAAGGTGCTGCAAGGGTTGGGGGATGGATGGCAAATGGGAAAGGAGAAGGGGGAAAAAAACTCAATTTTGTGGGGAGCTTCTGGGGGGGGTGCTGGTTGCAGAGAGGGGCCAAAGTGGGGATGGAAATGGAGGTGCAGAGACACTGGCACCCAAAATGCTTTGATGCCAGCCCGAGCCTTGCATGGAGAGACGGGGGTGATGGCAGCAGGGCTGGCAGCAGCCTGGCTCTTGTGCTGTCCCTTGTCCTTTGGGAGCAAATCCCTCTGGGACACGGCAAGGCGAGCTCCCTGTTTCCTCTGTGGGGAACCCGGCACTGTCAGCATCCCTGGCAGTGATGGCTCAAGCAGGAATTTCCCCAGAAATGGCTTTTCCAGCTCATGAGAGCTGGAAAACATCCCCGAGGGAAGGAACTGGAGAGGGAAGAGAGAGATGCTGCGGGAAGAGCGATGAGGTTGTCCCCAGGTGTTTGCTCACCGGCAGCAGAACAGTTTCCCCCCGACGCCACTTGTACTTTCCATTAGTCGGCTCTGACCTTTTAGCACCGTAATCAAACACGACAACCTAACACTTAAATCTGAGTGTTTAGCGCTGACATTTACAATTGGTTCGCGAGTTAGAGAGACCGAATGAAAATTTCCTTGCAGACAGCATGCTGCAGGGAAACGGGAATCAAATAATTCACTTGCTGCAGAAGAGGCGTGCCAGCCCCTCCAGCTGTCTGCCCGGCCCCGCGTCTCACGGTTGGTATTTGTCCTGGAGCGCTTGTCATTAAAAAGTCAATATTCATCCGGAGTGAGTGCGGCACGCCGGTTATCCCACGGACATCTCCTGTTCTGGGTGTGGGGAAACCATATTTGGCATTTGATGGATAGAAAGAGGAGTGATGTTACCCAGGCAGGAGCCCTGCGAGAGGAAGCGACATTCAAAGTGAAGGATCCTGGGCAGGAATGAGGATGTTTGCTCTCCTTCAGCCCTGGCTGCATCCTTGCCCAAAACATGAGCGCTTGGTGCAGCCCTCGGTGCAGCCCTCACTGTACTGTCCCCAGGCATGTCCCAGGACAGGGATCATAGAATCACAGACTGGTTTGGGTTGGAAGGGACCTTAAAGCCCACCCAGTGCCACCCCCTGCCATGGGCAGGGACACCTCCCACCAGCCCAGGTTGCCCAAAGCCTCATCCAGCCTGGCCTTGAACCCCTCCAGGGATGGGGCATCCACAGCTTCTCTGGGCACCCTGGGCCACTGCCTCCCCCCTGCACAGGAAAACATTTCTTCCTCAGATCTCATCTCAATCTCCCCTCTTTCAGCTTCAAACCCTTCCAGATCAAATCCATTACCCTTTGTCCTGTTGCTACATGCCCTTGTGGATGGACCCGAGCCCTGAGCTTTTAGCGGGTTTGCCTGGGGAGGATATGGGGCTGGGGGGACGTTGGGGTGTGCTGAGAGCTCAAACCGCCCAGGACCCCCCAGGTCCTGTGTCTGTCCCACCCTGGCTTGTCCTTGTGCAGCGGTGGCTGCCTCTGCTCCTCCCGTGCGATACCTTCCCCCTTGAGCCACTTAATTCAGTTAAAGCCAAGTTTTCCCACGCTGCTGCTCATGACTTTCAGTGTTCCTCTGCCCTCTTCCTTTTCTCCTCTGAAGAGCAGGTGGGCTGCAAACTGGGGCAACACAGCTCACCCTTCAGCCTTCCTGGGAACATTCTCGTCCCGTAAATGGGCTTAAACAATCCAAAATGCTCTGCTGAGCCATGTCCCTTCTCTGCCTCTAATACAATGTTTGAATAAAATAATATATTTGTTTAAATTATAGAAAACAACATGAGATGTCTGAAACACTCCTTACTGCCATATTTTCCCAGTGTTGCTCCGCATGCTGCTTTTCTGAAGCACCGACATCGTTCTGCTGCGCAGAATCCCGTTGGGATTTTGTATGTGAACCGGGATCAGCATCGGTGTCTGCAACCGCTTTGCATCACACAGCATTGCCCAAAGTAGCTGGACAGGGAAATATTTTGCTCAGAGGAACGAGAGTGCTGTCTGCACGATATTCCTGCAGTCTTCATCCCAGCTCTGCTGCTCCTCTGCTTTGGGAGCAGGCATGGGCTGGCTCTGTGCCTCAGTTTCCCTTTCTGGAAAAGAGGCACAGTCCTGCTCCCTCCCAGGGCACGCTGACAGCCACGAGCAGCAGAAGCAGCGTGCTGTCCTGCACCGCTAATCACCCCGAGGGGTGAAGAGCTTTGGAAAAGTTCTGTAATGTCTCTGTGTAGATGTGATACCTTCACAAATGTAAATGTTACGGCACTCGTCTGTAAGGAAGTGCTGGAATAAAAAGCTGAATTGGTTATCTATCTATCCATCCATCCATCCATCCATCCATCTACCTGTCTGTCTATATATCTGTCTGTCTACCTGTCTGTCTATCTATCTCTATCCCCATTTCGTATATCCATTGAATTTCTCTCTGTGTTCTCCAACAGATGAGGTTTCAAGAGGCTCAGGACCGGAGCACGGCCGAATTGACAGCCAGAAGATAGAGGTTTGTTTTACAGCAACAGTATGAAAACCACATCAAATTGAACTTGTTATGACACTCATTCAGGAGTCCTGAAGCCAGAAATGGGATTTAATGTATAATGTGGCGAGATACAGATGAGATCTTTTCAGAGTTTCTGTGGTTTTGTTATATTCTATATTATCAACCCTGCACGGTCGATTTTTTTCCCCCAAAAAATCCTTCCAAAAGCAGAAGGTTGTTTCTGAAGGCTTTGCTGTGCTGGTGGCATATCCATATGCAATATAAATGACCTGTTGTTTCAGAAGATGATAATGCGAATAAATACCAAATTAAAAAAAAAAAAATCAAACCCTGTAGATCAGGAAAAATAGCAGTATTTCCAGCACCCAGAAAGCTCCCGCTCTAGCAAAGGGCACGTATCCATAGCAACGGGAGCCCTCACTGTCACAATAATAAAAAAATATATTATTCTAGGAGAGCTCTTAAAAGGGAAATATACATTTTGCTCAGGTGGATGATGAAATATTGGGCAGCAGAGTGAGGAATGAGCCAGAGGAGTCTGGAAAGTGATCCTGGCAGCTCTGCGGCTGCTGCAGGCGGGGAGGGGATGGAGAGCGGGCAGCAGGGTGGGGGAGCACCCCAGGGCTGCACTCAGGACCCAGGTCTCTCCGTCTCCTCTGTGCCCAGGACTTGGAGAGCACCGCGGAGGAGATCCACCCCAATGGGGGTACCCGGAGCGATGGAGATCTGGCGGCAAAGGCTGGAATGATGGGGCTGTGCTGGTGCAGGGTGGGGTGCGGGGGAGCCCTGGCTTTGGGAGGCACCGAGCATCCTTGTGGCATCACCCTATGTGCCTGCAGCAGGGGACACATGCCAGCCAGCTGCGAGTTGCCGAGCTGCAGCAGCTTTTTGGGAAGGCTTTGAGTTTCTGGCAAAGAGGAAATTGTGGAAAAGCAGCATCTTGGCTGAACTTTTTCTGGGTTTGAGCTTTGTAAAGAGGCTAAAAACTGGTGCTGGCAAGTCAGCGTGTCACAAATGGTAAAAAAAGGATGTGTGGAAGTTTGCAGAACACTTTGAAAAAATGGAGAGGGAAAAATCCTGTATTTTCCCCCACAGGAAACACCCAGGGTTTTCTACCCAGCAAGAAGCAGGGGATGAGGGATGAGCAGCTCAGTGGGAAAGTCCAGCACGGCAGCGGGCACGGCTCCGCACCCTGCCCGGGCTGGGACGCAGTGCCGGCATCCCCGGCAGAAACCTCGATGTCCTCCAGTCCTGTGGCCCTGGCACTCCCCTGGAAGGGACATCTCCTGGCCTGTGTCCCAGTGGCTGTAGGATCATCTGTGGGGGGGCAGATCCTGCAGAGAAGGGCGAGGGACGGAGGGATGCCCTGGCAGCCGCAGGAGCCCGGGAGCGCTGGGGGCTGGTTTGGGGCTCTTGCAGGGCTCG
>NW_010143247.1:8139-8478 GCF_000699245.1 Pterocles gutturalis
CTCTGGGTTTTGGGGTGTTTAATCGGGTGCATCTTTGGGTCCTGCCTGTTGACAGCACCGAGGGGTGGGGTGAAAACACCCCCTTGGGGCACCCTGGCCTGAACCCCTCCTGTGGGTGTTGTCTGCAGCACGGAGCGCGGAAGATGGGCCGGGAATGGAGAGAAAAAGGGGAAAAAATGATTCAGAAATAGAGACAGAGAGGAGTAGCCCTGCTGGGGAAGTACTGGGTGGCAGGGGGGCTTGGGGGCTAATTCCCTGCCTCTGTCCCCCCTTTCGCATCCTGGCGGGAGCTGCTTGTGCTGCTCCAGCTCTCTGCAAGCGAGCTCCCTCCAGGCCAGG
>NW_010143247.1:8492-9880 GCF_000699245.1 Pterocles gutturalis
TGCTGTGCTGGCAGCTGGCCGGGGATGCTCCTGCTTTTGGTCCTTCCCATCTCCAATGCACTGATCAAGTCTCTTCTCTCTCTTTTCCAGCCTCTCTCCCCAGCCCTGCCCTGCCAGAGCTGGCGTCTCAGCCCTGTTGGGTGTGAGGGAGCTGCTCAGATGAGCCCAGGAGGGGACAGAGTCAAAATACACAGTTTTTGAGAGTCCCTGGTGAAGCTGGGCAGCAGGCAGGGCTCTGGAGGTGGAGGACCCATGGGGATCCCAGCCCCTTCCTCCCTGGCCGTCACCTCCCCTCCATGGTGACATCCACAACCATATCCCCACTGGCAGAAACCACCAACACTTTGGGTTTCCCACCAGTCCCGCTGGCTGTTCAGGTTCCTGCAGCATCATCAGCAATCGCTGATGGAGATAACCTCAGCTTCTGCCTGGGAAACCTGCCCAAAGTTGTCACAAGGGTCATTAGGCTGTGTCATCCCTGCTGGGACCTCCCTGGCTGCTGGGATGCCAGCAAAGCCGAGCTGTTATTTCTTCCTCCTCCTCCTGCACACCCACTGTGGGGAACCCTGAAGTCCCCTTTCCACGCTCGCACCCACCCAGGGCAGACTGGCAGCACTCATCCCAGGGAACCTCTTCTGGCAAAACACTTGGAAATATTTCTGGATCCTCCTGGGTGCCAAGGGAAGGAAGACGGCATCCCTGGATGCTGCTGGCGCTGTGCCCCTGCAGAGCTCCTTCTCTGAGGGCTTGAATAAAAACATAGACCCGGAGCTCCTGTCATCTGCTGCCCAGAGGAAAACCTGCGTGGGGGTCCCTGGAGGAGGGAGAAGTCATCTCTACAGGCACCGTGGGGGAAGCGGTGGCTCTTGAGACCCACAGGTAAATGCAGGAATCCCACCCTGTCACCCCCTAAACCTGGGCTCCAGCCCCCACCTCTGTGCCCTGCAGCCAAACGGGGATTTGCTCTGCATCCCACCGAGCATCCTCATCCTCAGCCTCCCCTTTTCCCTTGGGGGTGGCACTGATCTCATGTTATTTTAGCCTAAAAGCAGGAATTGAGGTTCTGGGCTCCAGGACAGCATTAGTGCCCATCAGAACCGTAAATACCTCCCTGCTCCATCAGAGAGCAAATCCCAAATTGCATTCAAAGATTGCAGCAGTGGGCCGGAGCGCGGCGCTCTGGCTGCCATGATCCCAGGGCATTTAGGAAATGACTCTTTAAGGGGTCCCAAAATATCGGTGGCTTTTGTCCTTCCATTAGATCCACAGGCACAGGGTGCAAAATAAATGCAGCTTCTAAAAAATTCCTGGAACTTGCCCAGAGCAGAAAAGTGGGAGCTGGACTCTAGCGGCCGGTGGCAGCGGGAGGATGTGGGGGCTTGCCTGGT
>NW_010143248.1:0-36151 GCF_000699245.1 Pterocles gutturalis
ACTGCCTGCCCTCATGCGCCTCTCAGGCTGGCCTGTGCTGGCACTTCCCTGAGGGGCCTGAGGTGCTGAACTGCCGGGGTTGGATCAAAAGTGGGATAATTCCTGACCCCTCTGACTCCATCAGAAGCGGAGTACATTCTGACCCCTCGGCCTCCCAAACGACAGACAAAATTATGGGTGCTGTGTTGAGTGATGGATTGCTAATGCAAAATCCAAAGCACCTGGCATAGAGCAGGGAGCCAGAGAGGTGCTGTGGGGCGTCCAAAAGGGATCACAAAGCACAGACGTGTCTGTATTGCAGTGGTTTCTTGGGCCTCCTGCAGGCAGATGCCAAAAAGAGCCTTCCCCTCAGGAAAGGGGGACACCAGCCAGGTTTTACACAGCTCCAGGGCTGAATAGCCAAAAAGCAGTGAATGTCCATGCTTGCGTTTGTCTTTTTTCTTTTGATGCATTCTGGGATTTCACCTACATCCTAGGCTTTAGGTATCTAGTGTATTGCAGTGGTTTCTTGGGCCTCCTGCAGGCAGATGCCAAAAAGAGCCTTCCCCTCAGGAAAGGGGGACACCAGCCAGGTTTTACACAGCTCCAGGGCTGAATAGCCAAAAAGCAGTGAATGTCCATGCTTGCGTTTGTCTTTTTTCTTTTGATGCATTCTGGGATTTCACCTACATCCTAGGCTTTAGGTATCTAGGCCCTTTTGACTCTGAGGATCCTGTTTTAATGTCCTCTGTGGTGAGACACAGAGAGGATGTGGTATATCCTGACCAGTCCCATTTTCAAAGACCTGTCTCCACACACACCTGAAACTGTTTGTGGGGGCTACCCTTCTGCTTTCCTTACAAGACAGATTCAAATTTATGCCACAGCTCTTGGGCACCATTGTGACCATATCAATGATGTTCCCCAACTTTTTTGCTGCTAAGTTGGCCTCAGGGTATTTGCAGTCATGTAAAGCACCAAAATAGTCTGACTTTCTGTTTTGACAACTGCAGTTTGTTTCGGTCTCAGAGTGTGAAGGGTTTAAGCCTTTAAATATGCTTTCCAAATTCACAAGTATGGCTGTAGGGCGGGGAGGAAACTCAGTGGACAGTTTAAATTGCCTCTAAAAGAGAGTAGTGCATCAAATGCATCCCCTGGCTTTCTTTAATTTTACAATTTCAAAGAAAAATTGTGAAGAGTGAGCTAGGAAGCTACTGCTAAGTGATCTGGAAAGACTCAGCATTCTCAATTTTTTTTTGTTTTTTAAAAAAAAGAAAACTATACAAAAAACATAATATACCAGTGCAGACAAAAGTGGTATCAACTATTAGTAGTGATATTTAATCCAACTATAAATGTCAATCTTTTAAAATAAATGAATGACTGTAAGTGCAGGCCTTATTTTCGTTAATGTGACTCCTTTAACATATGTCTTCTTTTTTTTTTTTTTGCCTGAGCAGAGGACAAGATTCCATATTTAGGGCCTGAAAAAGACTCGTTTTTTGAATTGCAGACCTCTAATACATATACTAAGGACGAGTTTACACTTGGATAAAATAATTTTCTCTGCATTATCAGTCTCAAGGTTATGAATAGCGTTCCAGAGTTAACGAGAAGAAAATTCTCAAAAGATTCATAGCCTCAGATGGTAACAGTATTAAAATGGTTTATTGCTTATTTTCAGGTACCTTTCATATACGTGTTTTTTTTTGAGGGATAAATAATGTGTTAAAGATGGTGAAGTATGAGATATTATGGAAAGTGTGGCCATATAAGAACAGAAGATAGATAAACGCTGAAATCAAAAACGGCATCATGTTTGTGATGAAAATTTAATATCCGTGTGCAGTGCCCTGGAACAGAAGTACTTTATAACCCTTGGAAAAGGAGCACAAGGCAGGACAGAAAGCTTCTCTGAAGTGATAAGGCAGCGATGAATTTCATTGCTTTTCCCAGTTAAACCAGGGAAAATCCAATGTAGACTGGAGGGTTATGGGCTCTGCACAGAGGTGCTTCTTCGTCCCTCTGGTCTGCAGATTTTCGGCCACTTCACCCCGCTGGGCCTTGGAAAGAAAGGCTGCTGCTGCAGTGTTTCTCCTGTCCAGCCCTTTCTGCAGCAGTGGGAGATCCATCTGGACCTTCTCATTATGATGAAGTGCTTAATTTAGTCTTACATTGGCACTGTAGGAACAATGATGCAGGGATTTGGGGGACAACAAGCAGAAACCTTGACTTTCAGCACAAATCCATTTGCTAATAAGCGAAGTGGATAAGCAAAAGCACAAAAAGTGGATGCTACTTTAATAGACCTGAGGTTTTAACTGCTATAAAGTTTCCCTGCTGTGAAAGCGCATGAATTCTTTTGCTTTTACAAAAGTAAATCTTCTTGTAATGCTACTTATACTTAGTTCCATGCAATAAAAAGCCTGGATGACAGCTCTGCATTATGCTAAGGTTGTTGCAATTTAAAAGCTTCATCTTTTTCTGTCCTCCACCCCCTCTGACATGCCTGCTATGGAGGAACCCTGGTGTTGTCAAAATATTCAGTTCTGCTCCTATTTCTAGCATTACGAACCAGGAGTAACTGTCAAAAGAGTGAGGTGGCAGTAGTTTAAGATAATTATGACAAGATTGTACCAAATCATTGTAGTCCTTGTAGGGGGCAGGCCTCAGGAGTTTCAGTGTATTGAAATATTGTATAAAATAGTTAAAGTGGGAAAAATGAGAAGTCAGGTTTGCTAACAGTGGCTGTTCTAAAGATCAGAATAATAAAAAAATACTGTGGATTAGATAGAATAAGATCAGATAAGAGTGGAGATCAGAAAGGAAGTCTAACATCAGTGAGTTTGTCAGAGATCCACTTTCGGCTAAGAAGCCAAGAATGATTTTCTCCTTAAACTTAGGAAGCAGCATGCTGGGTGCAAGGTGGGATTGCACCGTCATTCTGGCAATAAGAAAAAGGAGCTTTCCACATTTTTCCACCTTCCACTGCAGTTCTTAGAAGGGTGTTGTCAGTGAGCCATTTCTGCCTACTTTAAGCCCCGATGTTGACGGAGCAGCCAGAAGAGACTTCTGGCACATCGAGCCCTTTATTTAGATATCATCACCGAGTACGATTGTCTTGTCATTAATAACTGTAGAGAATTCCAGGAAGACATCTGCTCAAATAACAGCAACAAACTATGAGATACGGAAAGGTTTCCAGATTGGAAAAGGCAAACAAACAAAACATTGTTTTACTTCGGAGAGGAGAAAAATAAGATGTAATACAAAGCAGTACATAAGGGATTGAATGATATGTAGAAATGGGTTCTTCTATTTACCCATGTCTATTTATCCTTTCAAAGGACACATGCAATGGAATTAAAAGACAACACAATCAAAATTGATAGAAGAAAGTGCTTTAGATAGTGAAACTCATTATCACAAGCTGTATTCAACAGTGTTCAAAGCAGAATCGGAGCGCTTGAGGGACCCCATAGGACAACACCCACATGCATTACTTATTTTGATCTTCTCACTCACTGCTGGGTTAAATGTGCAATTCACAAAAGTCAATTCCTGTGCAAAGAATTGTAGTTGAGGAAAACAGGCAGCAGAAGTTACGACTAAACAATCCCAGTACACTATAGAGCAGAGCTGGAAGAATTTTGTAATGTGAGAGATTCTAATAGGATCTAAGGGGACCAAAGTGAATTGCATTACTGCAGACCGTAATGTAATGGGGAAGGTAGAGTGTTAGATTATTGATGAGGACAGAGGATGGAGATTACCTGAGGGTGTCAGCACACTCTTTGCAAAATAAGTTTTCATCTAATCTTTCTACTTTAAAGTGGGAAAAAAGTTACCCAGAAGTTAACAGTCATTAATATCCATTGCTTTAGGAAAAGACCTCAATGATTTTGTTGATCCCATCTTATTGGGCATCTTGCTCTTTCCTAACATGCAAGGACAGAACTGGGCAGAGGTGTCAGGCTTCCTTGATGAAACTAAAAGTTGCTACAGACAAAAGTCCCCCTGCTCGTGTTGTTTCTTAGGAGAAGCAGCGACCATTCTTCCCTGTGCCCTCCCAGTGCTGCTAGTGCCTGTTGAAGAGTGTTTTTCACTGCACATCTGGAGAAACTCAGCAGCTTTCTAACATTTCACTGTGGCTCAGCCATGAGAGAACAATTCCTCTGTATTGCTGCTCAGCCAATACTGTCTTTGGTGGATGTGACCATTAACTTCACTGATTCTTTGTGTGTGTCATGCCTGCAACAAAAAAAAAAAAAAAAAAAAAAGGCAAGCTCCCTAAAAGACACTGAGGTTTTCTTAACATGTGAGCTGTTTTCCAGCTCTGATAAATTCTTTCTCAACTGGCTGCAGCTAAAGAAGAAATCAAATCTGATTTGATTGCAGCCACTAGAGGAATATTCCAGATCTTGAATTCAGTTGTAGTAATTGGAAACTTGCGTTTTAAAGGAGTGATCTAAATTAATCTGAGATAACTTCTATGAATACAGACTTTTGAGTTCACAAATGGTACCGATACAATCAGTCAAGACAGCATTAGCTTTGTACCCCTGGAAAGTTCCTGGGCTCTCCCTTACTCAGTTCAAAAGAGGTAACACTTTCCTCTGTGTTTTACATTTTAAAAAAATTGTCATAGATGGAGACATTGCCCCAGCAAAGTTTTTTCCTGAAACAAAATTCTTCTAACCAAGTTATAAACCCCTGAAAATAGGGGTTTATAATGGGACTGCTGATAGACCCTTAACAATAGCATTGTGAATGGCGCTGCTATAATTAATGATACTTCAGAAAGATTTATGGTCCTTAGACAGAGATAAAACAGAAATATCATTGCTTCTTTGCCTCCCATCATTTTATCCTCTATGAAATTTTATGTGAAATAAGTCAAATGAAAAATGTAAGCTCTTAATCTTTTCCCAGAGTCCTGTCTCTCACTTGATGAACAGTTTTGCAGAATAAATTAGAGCATTTTATTCTTTATGTATGTGCGGCTTTGTATTTAAAAAGCAAAGAAAGGAACATTGTCGGGTTGGCAAAGCAACTCAAGATGGTGATCATGGAGAAAGCAGAAATTACTAACTATCCTTGTCCGTTCCTCTGCCATCCCGGAGACAACGACTGGTCCTGCAGTAATTCAGAGCAGCTGGCTTGGAAGTGTTCAAGAGGGTGTGTGGATTCTGCATTGGAGAACCTCTGCTCACGGTGAGTCAGCTGTGATGGGTGTTGCTGCAGCGGCGACAGCACAGGGGCCTGAGCAGAAAGCCTGAGCGTGGCTTGGTTACAGTGGATACATACCTTTGTGTGGAAAAATGCAGGATACTAAATGGATCTTTAATGTAACTGGGAAAGGCATAGCAAGAGGAAGTTGCTAGAAGGTGAAGCTAGAAAAAAAATTATATTAGGCATTATATGGTAAAAGAGAAAGTGAGTAGCCACTGGAACAAGCTATCAAAGGGAAAGTGAATTCTCCGTCTTCTGACAATACCGAAGGAAAATGAGGAGCTGACTCAAAAAATGCTTTTGTCAAAACAAAATGTATTTCAGACAAACAAAAAGAAAAGCGACAACAGTATTTAATGGTCTGTGATGTACAGGAGGCTGCCTGAATGGTCTAACAGTATGTTCTGTCTGTAAACAGTGTGACTCAGTAAAGCATGTGAAAAAATAAATGGTAAAATACTGCTTACTGAGCAGAGACCAGAGGATTGGGCTCTGAACGATTCGCATTGCAGCACCTGGCATTGCCAAAGGCGACGCTGGGAGGGCAGCAGACAGTGTTGGCTTCTGAGGCTCTGCGGGCAAAGGCACAACGTGGCTCCAAGCTCGTCAGAGTTGTCTTAACTGAGACACTTGTGAGCACGGCCAGGAGGCAAGCGTCGACACCAGTCTTCGGGGGAAAAAGCTTCTCCTCTGGGCAGCCAAGCTGAGGCAGCAGCTGAACAGAGGGCTGAGAAATCATGGTTTTGGCATTGCCCATCTGAAATGGCAGTTAAAGCTCGAAATCCATCACATCCCATTCTAGTCCTAGGCTCCGGCTCCTGCTAGCCTCCTCCAGCTCAGATGTCATCTAGTTGCTTGTTTTTCAAAAGCCTCTGCAGCATGTCAGGAGTTCTGTCCCTCTGCCCATTAAAGCAGCAGTGTTTGAGCATCTTCCGTGTTACTTTGATTGACAACAGCGAAGTCACTAGAGAACCTCAAGAACTTTCTGGCTGGCTTGTTTTCCTGTTATAAACTGTAGCTTGTTGTTGTATTAGAGAAGAAAACTGAAACACTTTCTTTAAATAATAGCTGAAGTTACCCTGTCTAATAGGGAGCTCTGAGATCTGTGCTCAAATTCCCCATAAATTATAACATTGCTCCTTTAAAATTTCTCCAATCCATCAGGAACTGAGAGGGATTTATTTATTTATTTATTTATTTAACAAGAACTTTTGGTTTTCAATGGAATTCACTCTGGAGGGCAGAACATTCTTCTTTTTCTTTTTTTCATTTTTTTTTTTTTCATTGTAAGGAAGATTTGTAAAGGGGCAGGATTGTGGCTATTATTAGAGTCCTTCCTAAAGAAAATCATCAAATCCTTTACAGCACTAGGCAGATCTGGGCTAGAAAGTATAACAGGATGGCACAGAGCAGCCCATATAGCAACAGAAATGGAGCAGGAAGAAATAAAGAAATGGAAACACAAAAAGAAGAGCAGGTACCAATTAGAATTCTTGCAGGCTGCAGCAAGGGCGAATATAAGAAGCTGTAGGAAAAGAAAGGGTAGAGTGGATTAGCGTTAATCATAGACACAGGAAAGTAGGAAAGGTTTTAATTGAGCTTTAAAAAGCAAAAATTGAGAAATTGAGTTGGCAGCTTGGAAGAGAATTCCAGACCTGTCAAGTGTATGAGCAAAAAAAAAAAAAAAAAAAAAAGCAGAATATCAGGAGATGCATCTGAGTCCTAAGCAATTAACTTCTGAAGGTAATAAGACATTTTATTTTGGAAGTGGCGTAAGCTTCTTTCTCTCTCTCTCCCGAGGACCATGCTGTTTTCCTTCTCCTAGTGAAAGGGTGCATTTAGTATTAGAAAAAAGTGACTCTCACCTGATTTCTTTTTCACTGTCCTAATGTACATACAGCAGCCTGTTACAGGAAAATGAAGCACTAAGGGACTAGAAATTGCCCACTCTCTGGCATTAAATTTGCCCAGGCACACAGTCCAGTTGGATTGCCTTTGGAGTTGGGCGAATTACACCAGGTAGTCTGATGCAGTATTGTGCTGTGTTTGCATAGCAGTCTTGTCTGAAACCTTGGGGTTGAACATGAATTCCAAAATCCACTAAAACCCCCACTGCCTTCAGTAGACATTCAAGGATGGTGGCTGGACTGTGAGGGCAGGGGTTCTGCTTACTGCTCTGAGACATGAGACATCACATTTCTATGCTCCAAGTTTAACTACCTGTAAAATGAGGACAGTAAATTTAGTCACCAAAAAAAAAAAAAAAAAAAAAGAAAAAAAAAGAAAAAACCCAAACCCACCAATTAGGTGTTCTTACAGGCTGCACAATACTATCATGAAGAAATCCTATTTCTAGCTTTAGATTTATCTACAACATAAGGAAGAATAGCATGGTGTTTGAATTCAGGGTTTTTTTACTTAGGAATCATCATTAAAGGTTAATGAGGAAACTAACACTATGCGAAAAGGTTGTTTTCTCAGTAGTTAAACACTTCCTTTTAAAAGCTCTCTATATTCCTAGAATATTATGAATTTATTATTTGCTAAACAATATCTTAATCAATCCCTTTTTTTATTCCCTTACCTGGCATCATTTTAAGCAAAGGCAATCAATGCTTTGGTTCCCGTCATCGGTTCTGGATCTCTGCACCACTGAGTCGCCAGCAGAACAAACTTCATCCAAACAAAGCGCAGACATGTACATCAAATCAGCCAGAGCTCCTGACAGAGTTTGTGCCAGCTTAATTCTTTAACATTGGCTTTACATTGCTGCCAAAGGACAGACTATGCTGGATCCAACGTAACGTTAGACTAGCGCAGGGAGTCAATGCCTAATGTAGCGTAAAACCCGCCAGCACCATGCCAAACCTTCCACGGTTTTTTGAACAAATTTAAACCAGCGGAGTGAGTGTATATGAGATCAGTGGTTTACATCAGACTGGCAGAGTGGTTTGGACCCAGCACTGGGATCCTTAAAGTCGCAGTCTGGCCACATCCAAGCCAGACAAGTTTTACTCTCTAGTTACAAGGAGCACTGTGATAAAGCATCATTGAATTCAAACAATGTCCTAAAAGACACATCTGTTTTCTGCGCACTGGGGTATATCTTGGTGATGAAAGCAACCCTTCTGATATGGTAGAAGATGGATGCTACGTTACAGCCTCAAACTGAGCCACCATGCGTGTGGCTGCATGGGGAACAGAAAACCAACAGTTTGCTCAAGCTTCTTGCTCCATGCCAGGGGTGTGCGTGCCAGCTTTTCCAGTTGGTCGTGACTCTCTTTTAATGACCAAAGTTACACAAAAATGCCCCTCTGAAAATAGGGCTTTGTGACAGAAACGCCTACACAGCTGTAAGAGCCGCTTCTCAAATGTGCTGCTGCTTATGAGCCACAAGAATAATATGGCGAAATGTGCCGACTTTTGCAGTTTTCCCCTCTTTTGTTGAAACTAATGAGTCACGATTAGAGTAATGCTTTTCTGTGACTCTGAAACCATTTTGCTTAATGAGGTACTAAGTCTTTATAATTAGGCCCAGAAGGGAACTGAGATGTGGCCCCTTAAGAGCAATAATTATTTAGGTTATTTATGGTAATAAAAAATTGAAAATAAGAATTCTTCCTCAGAATGTGACTATTTATTCTTTTACATATTGCCTAACAGGCAATTACCCTATTAAGGCAACGTTTTGTTGCTAAAGACATTAATTGAAATGTAAATTAAATGTAAATCAGCTAATTAAATTGATATGTAATGAACTTGTCATGCAGGCCTTTGAGATCAGATGCATTTTGCTAATAAACAAGTGTTAGAGTAGTGCCATTGCTCACTGGATTTAAGGTTGTTTAACGTGTTGCATCGATAACACTCTCCCTCCCCAAATTCAGACGTTTGGATCGTGTCGTTTAAACCCAGAATGAAGCTGGCACTGAGAGTTTCCAGATTTGTTCCCTCCAATTATTTCCTGATCACCTTCATCGCGAGGCAAGGTGTTCCCCCAATGGCGAGTGCTGCACATCCCGTTGGGGAGCAATCCAAGCTCTGTCTGTTCCTTCTGCTCCCCAGAAATGATAAAGCGCTTTGTAAAACCCCTCGCCAAGACCGATGCTGATGTATCAGATAGCTTCTGGTGGGGTTCGTGTTATTTCCGTCTCTGTGCACTGTGGCCAGTTCAGTAGGGGCAGTGAACCCTCCCGGCAGTGGGAAAATAACTCTAGACATTCCTGAAATAAAAAGAAATAAAATGAGAAATGAAGCAATCAGAATTTGCTTGGTGATTATGTTGGCAGTGTACAAGGTCAAAATCAAAGTGGACATCATCAAGTCAATACAGAAACAGGAGAATGAGCCAGAATGACCTTCTGCACTGTCCATAACACGCAGGTAAACTTAATCGTCAGTGTGAGCTTGTGTCAAACTGTAAACTAATGGGAAGGAATATGTAGCTATAAGTTCTCATATGAAATGATCAGTTTCCCTGCAGCTACACTTTGAGCCAGACCTACTAAAATTTCTGGCATAAATTCAGGTCTGGTATTGAAGGTATCTTGGAGGACAGAAGTAAGTCCCTCCCCTCACTGCTTACAACTATGCAACAGTAAGGGAAACGTCACAGATTTTGCTTTTGAAAAAGCCCAGGTCTGCACCTTATAAAATCTGCTGCCCACCTCCATTCAAAATCCTGCAGGCATTTTGTGTGCACACTCATAAAACTCAAGCACATGTGGCAGAAAGGGCCGTGCAAGCACAAGAATAGAAATGTGGTTTGGATATGTGGAAACAATTTTGCTGAAAGTTTTCCTGGATCCATCATGCCGTAGTTGCACCTGAGCATTCACACATAATTGTTCTGTCTCAAATAAATCTGATGCTGCATTTATAGCTTCTACTCAGAGAACCTTCCACCCTGCAATCCTTCGGGGCCTGGGGCTATTTAATAAACATGTCAACTACCACTCTTCTTTAGCTTGAATGCAGCATCTTGTTTTTCCCTACTGAAGAACACTCCAGTTTGAAGTTTACAGAGCAATTAAAGACCCTCATGGGGCCCCTGATATGTAGAGATTGTCAGCATATGTAGATTAGTAATTGTCAAGTTTCTCCCTAAGGCCGAAGAGCTCTTAGTCAAATTCCAGAGATCATCAAGTATTCGGATTTCTGTGGGGTTTGTGTCATACACAACATAGCGGCATAATTAAACTACAATGCTTCTTTTCTAATAAACTTTTGAATCTGGCTATGTTTCTATTAATTTCTTTTAATTAGTTATGATCACAAAATAAAAATGAACATCAATCTAAAGCTGCAACTTTGCTGCTCCCAAAGAAACACCCTGGGAATAGCTTTCTCTTCTAAGCTGTTGGGACATGGGGACCACACTTACTGCTGCAACTTGTGAAGGCCTGATGGAGGACAAAGACCAGCAGACTGACGGCCCAGTCCTTCTCTGACTCCTCCTCAGCTAACACATGGGCACAGGAGATCGAATGATGCTGCTGGCTTGAACTATGTCTTCATTGACCTGTGGGCTTGGACTCCAGCTCAGATTTTAATCTATTCTTCACTAGCTCTGGTGTCTTTGAACGTTGATCTAGATAGAAACTGAAGAAGGTCAGAGAAGGAAATTAGTATGAGGATCGTCACAACCTGAGCTGATGCTGTCATGGCCGTCTCCATCATCCCCCATTGCTGAACCCTCTGGGCCCGACGCTGGGCAATCCAATACACATCTGAATTTAATGTTCATTTGCTTGAGCATTGAAAAGGAATTGTGGTGGCTTCCTTTGCATCTTGCATGGTCCAGCCCCTGAAGATCACATCGCTGGTGCAATATGTTATTCCCTGGAAGCCTCAGGGTAACAAGAGCAAGCAGATGAAGTGTTCATGCAGTATGACTGGCCTGTGCATATGCTGCCAGCTGGATCCTCTGCTGCGGCTCCCATATACACTGTGTTGTGGTCCCAGGGCTTGGAAGGTACAAAGTGTTGGTCATTGGCATGCATCCATCATTTGAGTCCCACTCCATCGATCTGTGACTGTTTGCGGACAAAGGCTGTAGCAAGGAGTAAGTTGCTAAAAATTTCTGCAGTGTTTCTGACCTACAAACTGAGATTTTCAAAGCCACATGTGGGATCTGAAAGTTCAATTCCTAATAAAATAAAAAAAGAATTGGACTTGGAAATTGTGAAGGCAGCTTTAATAACCTTCATTACGGCATGTTACATAAAAGAGATAAATTATTACTCATGAGCAGCAGATCTTAATTTCCATGCTGTTCATGCTGTCTAGGTGTAGCAGAGGACAAACTGGCGTACTTGGGGATCAACAGAAATTTTTTAACACCAGAACACTCATGCACACGGGTGTGTGCTCTTGCACAAATGCTCAGGTGTACACACCCAAACAGGCCATGTTCTTCTCTTCTCAAACTGGGTTAGTGAGTAGGACCCTGAGAAACCCCAAAAGCATTTGTGCATCCAGGAGGAAACTCTTTATTACCTCCATGGCTGTACTCGCACAGCACTTCTTCTGTAAATCCCATCTTATTTGTCACAACTTATACATGCCTCCAGTGCTGGAATATGGGCAGCTCTGAAGACTGAGATCGCTCACTAGCCCCAGAAAAAACAACTGGAGCATCCCCATCCCAACACAAAGGATAACCTGAAGCCAGTGGCTAATTTCAGAGTGGTTTTCTGCAGTCTCAGACTGACTTCGAAGCAAGGATCTAAGATTTTGCCTCCAAATCTCTAATGTCTCCATGTCCCCAAGCCCCTTTGTGAGCTAAATCCTCATTTCACAAGAATCACTTAAATTCTTCCCATCGTTGAGTAACACCCATCAGTGAAGTGGCTCTTCTAGTAGCAGAATATCATGCTACTTTGTTTTATGAGGTCTGTTTTTATGCCAGGGTGTGAAAACTGCATCCAAGCAGCACAAAGAAAGTTGGAGGAGAATCTTGAGAGTCCCAATAAAAAGAGGAAAAAGAATTCCTCACATTCTTCCTATGATGACACATCTCAAAATTATTAATTTTGCTTGTCCCGTATCATATTTTAGGGCAAGCTACTTCTCCTGACCGAATTGCAATGTGGCATTTGGTTCGGTGGGTTTAACTGAAGCGTGGCTATCTGGAAAAGGCAGCGTTATCTGTAATAAAGTAACTTCTTCAAATTTATTTTCTTGATCTTGTACTTTGGTTGGGCTGCCAGAGTCTTAATGCCTAGAAAAGTATCTGTCACCCAGGAGCCCTCATTTTAAAGGACTGTAGGTTTTTAGGGGCTGGGTGGTGTCATCTCCCTGCATTGATTTTGTCAATATATTCCTGTGAGCGAGCCAGCCAGAGCTGCGTGCTAATTTCCCATCTCCTCTTCGGGTGATGACAGTCCCGGGCTCAGTGAGATTTCAGTTTTGCTCACTGGTCTCTTCTTTCCCTGCCCTGCATGAGCTATATTTTCTAAGCACCAATTTCACTCCAAAATTAAAGATGAAATTTAAAGATTAGTGGCTGCAGGTTTTTTTTTTTTCCAAAGGCATTTCAATGTCTCATACTCATTGATTGGGTTAGGTATCTAAATCATCCGGAGCGATCTGGCCCCCATCCCAATTATGTGATGTAAAAGGCCAATGTGACTTTTCAAATGCTCTCCATTTTAATTGCCTGCTGTGCCATTAGTACCACGTGTAATAAACTCACTGTGTGCGGCACGCACAGGGCAGGTGTGGGGTGACGTATGGGATCCTGCTGTCTGCCTTGGCACTCTGTTCTCCTGACCGGTACCTGATGTTCGCGTCAACTGCACCCATTTCCGAGTTACCTTCCCAGAAGCCCACACTCAGGAGACATTATTTTGTTCCTTCTCTTGAAGGCAGTAAGCAAAGTCATCGTAAAAACCAGGGAGTGATCCCAGTCTGTAGCCATTCCACGCATTTCCTGTTCTGGTATCTCTAAAGTGTTAACTGCTGGAAGCAGAAACGTGAAAACCCACCGTAGTGAGAGCTGATTAGAATTCAGCCCACTGTAGCACCCATAAATAGGAAATAAAGAATACATGGCTGTGATTAATCATCCATAAATGGCCATTGCTCGCTTCCTCTCTTCCATACAAACACAGTCCACGGATTTATTCAGCTCACCAAAAGAGTAACGAGCAGATCATTCCTATTTGTCAGGATCTGGGATTTAAGCAAATACTTAAAGTGGGGGCTCTGTGCTTGTGTGTCTGTAGATGTGAACACATATCTGCTTTTCTGTCTGCTTTTCAATATTCATGAGAGAAATCAGAATGTCTTTTTTTATAAAGATGTACTTGTCAATAGATCAAAATACACAGAGATGCCAAATCACAGCAACGTGAGCTTTAGTTAAGGAATTTTTATGATATTGTATGATAACATCAATTATTAGCAATCTCTAAGGACTTGTAATAATATACTATTAATAAAGTATGTTTCTGTTGTTATGCGTTGCAACTTGGCCAAATCTGAGAACCTGCAGTAGAAGCATTGGAAAAAAAGAAATCATGACACAGAGAAACTAGACCTATAGTTTGAAGCATTGAAGAATAGAAACCATTTTTACCAGTTGTGAATACACCTTCATTAAAGCACCAGCTTGCTTGTTTGTGGTTCAGCTGAGCTCACCGGAGCAGAGCCGCCTGCGCTGTTGTCTCCCTGGCAAAGCACCGAAGCATTTCTCCTTTGCTGTGATTTACAGTCCAAGGGCTGCAGCTGCGGGTAGAGGCTGCATCCAGCACTGTCAGCCGCTGCTATCACTGGGTGCTCGATATACCAGGCGTTTCTCTCGAAATACCAGTTGCACAGGCACTGCAGTTGCAGCGCTGGTCCAGGGATGGGAGGTGACACTCAGGAAGTTTGGTCCCTCTGCCCTTATCTTCTTGAATGTCTTTAAGCAGATTACTTGTTTTCTGACTGCACTGATTCCCCATCTGTTAAAAAGGGATGATGAACTTCATACCTCATTAAAGGCATTGCAGATCAAGGAGTGAACAATGCTGCAAAAGAGCTAAATATTTATATTATTACACTGCTTGCTGCAAAATGACCAGTAACATTGTCAGAAATGCATATAAGAGGCAGGGAACAGAATCCCAGGATGGATGAAGTTGGAAAGGATCCCGAGATCCTCTCGCTCATCCCCTCTGCTCAGGCTGGGCCAGCTAGAGCAGGTTGCCCAGGACTATGTCCAGCTGGGTTTTGAATGTGTGCAAGGATGGAGACTCCACAGCCTCTGTGGGCACCCTGTTCCAGTGTTTGACCACTCTCACAGTGTTTTCTTGTGTTCCAGTGGAATTTCATGTGTCTGTTTCAACTGGTGCCTGTTACCTCCTGTATAACATGTGGTACCCATACACCCAAACAACCAGCGAGCACCAGGGGGGGCTGCATATGACCAGATTTGTTCTGAATTTGTCCAGTCACCTTTGAAATCCTAGGTATCTGTTCCCTTTTCCATTGTTGATCTCTCTCAGTGTGAGATTTGGCTACTTTTCTTTGGAGACCAGTATCAGCTTGTTGAACCAGTGGGTTAACACCCTCATGTCTCCTGGAGATGCTCAGCCACCATCCTGGGGGCCAGCACTCCTCAGAAGTTAGCAGAGGTTGTTTAGCAGTAGGGAGCCTTCCCCGGGCCAGCCTGCCAAATTGCAAAACACTGTGATTATTGCCACCACCACCAAGACAGCTCTTTCAGTAAAAAAAAAAAAAAAATAAAAAAAAAATAAAGCTCATGCCTAAAGATGTTATCATGCATAATTCAGGGAAGAAATCCATACTGGATTTAAAAGATTACATCTTATCATCCAGAGTACTTATTAGCTGGATGATTTAAAAGTACGTGGGGATAGAGTCTTTCCTGCTATTCTGCGCTGGCATCGATGCAGTTGTGCTGATGAACGATGAGCCTCGTGCCTTGGTTTGGGACTGAACTGCTTTTCTGATGCCAGAACTGGCCCAGACAAGATTGGGACATACCTCTGTCATCCTTCAGATCCCCCCATCATATTGTGGACCTGGGACTAGCTAATAACCTGGAGACTGTGATTTTTACAGCAATTTCAGTCAGAAAACCTCCGATGAATGGTTTGGGAAGGCTCAGGATGGCTGAGTGACAGCTCGGATCACACAGAACATGTAGTGTGAGTGATAGAAATGTAAGTATTTTGCAGAAATCCTTCTCCCCAGTTTCTCAAGGTTGAGAGGTATGAAATATCTGCATTTAACAGCCATTATTTATTACTGTTTACTCTCTGCCAACACTGCCTTGGGAGCATCTGTGATGACTGAATTCTCAAGCACCCACTGCCATCGCTCAGCTGGCTGCCGTGGCTCAGCCGGGGAGTCTCACTCACTGCCCTCGTTGGCTCTGTGACCCACTTCTGTCCTGTTTCAGCTCGCTTCAGCTCCCTGAGTCCTGGGCCACCATGTGAGAAATGGATGTTTCCTCACATGGAAAAAAACGTATATATTAGTATGAGGTAGAATTATTGTGGGGTTTTGGATGGAAGAGATGAATCACAGAAAGAAATAATCCTCAGTTTATCCTAAATCCTGCAACATCAGATCCATGGAAGAGCTGAGAGTTGCACTGAAAATTTCCAGGGTGAAGTCCTGTCTTTATTTAGAAGAACAGCAAAACTCCTCTTCACCTAAAAGGACCAAGGACCAAAGGCTGCCCCCAATTCTCAGTGCTGAACCACAAGCTCTGCAAGAGCCACCCCCGTGCTGAAGAGCACCTCTGTGCCCTAACCAGCTTCCTGAGCTAAATCGTGCTTCTCCATCTTTTTAAATCCCCTCTTCCTCCTAATTCTTAGCCAAGCCTCCCCAGACATGCGATGGATCTTCCACTTCGTAACTCAGGATCAGCTGCCCATACTCTGGGAGTGTGACAGGGCTGTGACCAACTGAGAGGGAAGAGAAATCTGCCTTTGGGGACAAAGGAAAGTGCTAAGGACAACATGGATTTGCCAGAGAACAGCTCCCCAGCAGGAGCATGCTGTGTCCCCGCAGGACTGCGCCCTGCAGCCATCGCTGCCAACACCAGTGAGCGGCACCACGGCTGATGGCAGCATGGCTTGGTACAGGGGCGTCTGGCAACTGCATCACACAACATAGGTAACGCTTAGGGCCTGAAAACGTTACACCTCTAGAAATTTATTAATCCAGCCTTAAAATGGGGCATAAATGCTACAGAACAATCCTCATTAGTCTTAGTGGTACACACATGGAGCACAACCAAACTATCCCCCACCTTCACCTAGTACCCAAGGGAAACAGGTACACATCCTCGGCATTTGTTCAGGCTGCTTTGGCTGAGAGCACCAGAGGTAACAGCCCTAACTGTGCAAAACATACAGGGGACTCTTTATACTCGGTGTGATTTTGTGTAGGCAATGGAGGATCACAGTAGGATATTGGCTCCCTTATGACTGTAAAAAATACTTTGTCCCCAATGGCATAACTTGCTCTAGTACTTTTTTCTTCCAAATACTAGCTGATAAGAAAATCTTCCTTCATATACCCAGGCTGTTGATACTGCAGGTTAAGTTAGAGTTGGATGGTTTCTGTTCTCACTGCTTCCAGACAGTAAATTTCAATCCTTACTGGAAAAGCAGCACTTTTATATTTTGTAAATTTGGATTTTTAAAAACATTTTCAGTGAGAAAGAACTTCTTTAAGAAACAATTTAATGGGGGGGAAAAAAAAAAAAAAAGGACTCTGATTTCCAAGTTCCTTTACATACTGTGCCCATCAGTACTCATGCTCTCAGCCTCCACCGTCTTCCTTCCACAGGAGAATTCAGACCCCTCCAGACTTGCTCTCTCAAAAGCACATCTTCCTTCTGCGTGTGCTAGTCTTGCCATGGAGAGGAGCGTGAAATGGAAAATAAATCACAGCTCCCTGTATTGCCCAGCTCTGACAACCCCGAGAGCCGTGCTGTGCAGTGCACTTGTGTCAGGTGCCCCTGGATCTCTGCTCAGAGCTACCAGATGGGGAAGAACATGAGTGATGAGAGGTGCTCCTCAATGCCCAGGCAGAACCATAGAAGAATGTGTTGTGTCTGACCTGATCTGAAATACCCTCTCACGCACCACAAAAAACGTCCAGCCCGTAGTGCACTTACCTCCAGAGAACGGACGAGATGATGGCTGGTCAGCACTGCTGGGGCTGGAGCATGTGGCTCAGGGAGCCTGGCTGGTCCGTACCCAGAGGTGACCTGGCTGCCTTTACAGGGTGACAGTGTGGCAGCCGGCAGGCTGGGGGCCATCCTCCCCCTCCGAAGGGTGCGTGGAGGGTGCACTTACCCGGACAGACTGCTCCTGGCCATGGCTGCCGCAGCCATAGCAGAACACATCTTCCTTGCAGCCACCCAGTGAAGTTGCTCTCTGCTGTTAAACCGTGGCTATGGACCACCAAATACTGATACTAAAGCACAGGGAAAACCTTAACCAACTCTTGCAAAGTGCTTTGAAATCTTTTTCTGCACAAGGACAGGGAGTTTTTAAGGGGACAGAAATCAGGTCCCTTGCAAGCCATGTCAAATGTTTTTTGCAACCTCCAGTACAAAAGGAAATGCAGTGGACTCTGCTTCTGAATTGTTACCATCCAGCACCGTGCCTCCGGCTGCTGAAGAAACTGGTTTAACTTATTTTATATGAAAAGAAATAGACAGACACAAACAGACACACACGCATATAATCTGGGAGGCCAAGAGAGAATCTGTATCTGCATTTGTGATATCTTCCTGCACCAGGTAGGGAAGGCATCTTTTCCCTTTTAACCGGGTGCTGTACATACATTGTTTCCTTGCAGTCTGTCTTTAGATTATAGCAGTTCACAAGGTTTTTTTCAGCAGATGTGCTATTCAATTACTTCAGGGCTTTTCCATTTGTAATATTATGAAGCAATGATAGCCAGCAGACTTCACCTGTCTTTTAGAGATAGCCAGGCTGGTAATTTTAACTCTGCCCATTTTATCCACACCAGTAAATCTCATAACATGGTTATAGAGAGATTCCAATTTTTGTAGAACCTTCTCCTGGGAATTCCTGTATACAATATTGCCATAGTCTGTAATGGACATAACCTGTGATTGGATTAATGTTTCCCTAGTGAAGAAGTCAAAGCATTTCATGTTCCTATAACTGGTTTGCAGCTCTGCAGTAAAGGTCTTTACTGTGGCAGAGAAAATGATTGCAAACGCGGCCCCAATCAGAATATATAATCCCCTCCCAGCGAGGGTCCAATTCAGCGTAGTTAGGCTGCCTGCACAAGGGTTTGTAGCAGGATTTTCTTGTCAGAAGAGCAGAATGCACAGAAAATGAGTTAATTTTGGCGTTTTAATATTCATCACCCAGTCCTGTACAAAGGGATGGTCAATACATTTCTGCTGCTCCAAAGAGAGAGTGGGACCAGGCAGGGCAATGCCACAGGGCTCTGGTCTCCCCACAAGAAGAGCCCTCCACTTGTGCTCAGATAAACATCTGCCTTTGTTCTTAAGAGTAAATACCGTTCTGTCAAATTAGACACCCAGTTTTGGACCCACATTGGCTTCTGAAGCTTTCAAAATCCCTGCTGTTACCTTACCTTGAACCTGACACAAGTGACTAGTAAAGAATTACTTGAGTGTACAACATGCGTTACTTACGTCTGAGACATAGATCATCTTCTCCAGGAAGAAGAGGCTCATGGCAGGCCCGAAGAAGGCTCTGAATCAAGGTCTGTCTGCTCCAATGGAGGAAGAGGACCTCAGTTCTTGTGTGGGAGGAAAGTGGTCTAGAGACTGGGAGCAAAAGGTCTCATATTTTCAGCTCCAGTGGCACTGTCTCCACGCATTTGTGACACGGTGTGTGCACATCACACATACACTGCCACACCAAAGTGCAAACCCTCATTGTGAAAGCTAGCAGAGGTCTTGCAGTGAAAGGTTCCAGCTCCCATCCCCAGCCATTCAGAGAGAGCTTTCAAGAAATATGGTTTACTGGGGAACATGGAAAGCACAGGTGGGTCTCTGGAGAAGGCACTATAGAGGCAACTCTGCCTATTCTAGCATTCAGAGGAGACGTGATTGGGATCTTAGGGTGTCAAAAATGGGTAGGGGCAGCTGTGGCTGTGGATGAACCAGAAAGTACCACAGACAGACTGAGACAGGCGTCTGTGAGGCAAGAGCGAAGAGCTTGAACATGAAGTGCTGGAACAAGGATGGGGAGGGTGGGCTCCAGAACAGGCATGCTGCCCGACTGAGGAGCTAGGCAGATGCTCTTGGCAGATAATGTTATGTTTGGATGTTGTGGTATTGCTAGGCAGGTGGAGAGGATGGAAAGAAGGTTACCAGCATGGGAGCTGACAAATGGGATGTCATCATTTCCCATATGGGTAACTGTCTCGAATCTGTCCTTTCTCTCCAACTAAAAGCTTGCGATATCTCAGCAGAAAGGAAGCATTTCTGGCAGAGATGAGCATTCTACATTAGGTCTATACTAAGACCTGGAAATTGCAGGCTGTGGGGCAGATACCGGTGGCAGGAGACAAGTAAGAAGTAGAGACCGTGACTTCCAGGAAGATCCAGTTATTAAATCTAAACTTAAAAGACCAACTTCTACAAGTCAGAT
Source organism: Pterocles gutturalis (assembly GCF_000699245.1). NCBI lineage: Eukaryota > Metazoa > Chordata > Aves > Pterocliformes > Pteroclidae > Pterocles > Pterocles gutturalis. Next base: position 19,842 of record NW_010143248.1, read on the forward strand.
AGCAGGAGCCTCTGAAAACCAATAGGAGGGCAGCACGAGGGCTTCCCAGAGCCCAGTTGTTCTCATCTTGGTTTTGAAGTGAGTCTGGGGGCCTGTGAGGAGGAAAGAATGAAAATGAAACAACACACTCATTCCACAGCTGCTTCTATTGCTTTATTCATATTTCTAGAGTAGACTCTTCAGCAGCTAAGCAAATACCTGAAACTCTCTCCTTATATATAGAGAGATATATGTATATATAGAACCATTCAAAAATAAATAATGAGGAATTCTGCAAGTGTTTTTCCAATGAATATGCAGAAGAAACATTATCACCCCAGTAAAGCAACTTCGAAAGTCTTCCACTAAAACCCTGTAAAACCCAATGGTAGTCATAAATTAACAATAGATTAATTCAAAGGAGAACTTATCCCCCCTCTGCGTACCTTCTAATCCATATCTCCAAGAGGTCATTTTAATTATCACACTGTCACTGCTATTCATTACTCTGCTTTTGGAGGCAGAGTGCCAGCACTGTGCCTTTTGGATGCCTTGGAATTCATCATATGAAGGCATTTTATTCCCCCTAAAAATGTGCACAGTTTAACCCCCCTCACCTTGACATACTGACAGTATCAGGTTTGCTTGGTGTTTTAAATCATTGTCCTTCCAGTGGGATATCTCTTTCTTGTTTTCAACCAAGTTCCCCTTATCAGAGAGAAACTAAATAAGTAATGAAAGCCCAGCTAACGGGTGGCTAATGCACAGACGCAATCAGCTCAAGTTTTGTCAGATCCTGAGTAGCTTGTCCTTTTCAGGGGCATGCAAAGCCAAATTTTTGTCGTGACTTGTAGCTGCTTACTCTTTCTGGCTGCAGTAATGCTGCCTGGATGGAAACCATGTGCCAGGGGCTCCAGAAGTGCATGTGAGGTCCTGAGACGCAGAAGGCAGACCTCAGCCTTGACCTTGCTTGCTTTATGTTTGCTTGTATGGAAAGGAGCTCACAGACTTTACAGTGAGATCCCTTCTATCCATCAAGACGTAGATCTGGGAACTCTATGCAAATACAGATCAGCATATATGAGAGCTTACTTGCTTCCTGGCTGCATAAATGCAGGCCAAGCTGCTTTTAGTTATTCCTAGAATCACACTTGTGTTCAGTGTTAGTCATGTTCAGGCCTTGCAGCCAGGTCTCCATTGCTGAAGAAGGGACAGTAAATGTAAGTTACCTGGAAGCTCTATTTTAAGCTGTCATTCTCATATATCTATGAGAAAAATCATACCTTTTCATTTATGCCCAAGATGTGTTCTCACACACAGGCCAGAGCGAGGACCCAGCTGAGACTGACTCTGTTCCTAGATCATGGCACTCAGGTCCTGGGAAAGAGGAGAGGAACAGCCAACCCAGCTCTTCAACCAAGGAACAGAGTGTCTGGGGCTACTGCTTCTTCAGAGCCACGCCTCACCAAGAGGAGCTCCTTCAGTCTTGTTCACACATCTTTGTTCACCTCCAACCTGGTCCCTCCTTTCCCTCTCTATCTGCTGGGTCTTGGCACCTTTCCTCCTCCAAGCCACCATGGCAGCCCAGCTCCTAGCAGAAGACAGTGAAGAGAAGCTGCTTCCCAAGTCTTCTGGTCAGTTGGCAAGAGACAGTTGGACTCCTCTCAGGGTCACCCTTTTACTCTCCAGTTTGAGAACCACTGGCCTCACTTTTCACATCACTGGTAGATGTTTCAATTATTCACACAAGACAGGAGACAAGACTGCCTAGTGACAGTGGCTTTGAGCAGAGATGTCACGTGCAGTCCATGTAATGGGAAGGTGGTGAGGTTTTCCTTGGGATTTCTTACCATAGTGGCACAACACTCTCTGTTCATCCCGTTCAGCCCTAGACCACACTGCCTCAGCCATACATCTGTTGAGAAGTCCAGTCTTTCTAGACCCCAGCCAGTTTTTTTGCTGGAAGACCATGGTTCCTGCCTGTTAGACAGGTCTTGCAGGGAGTTTCACGCCTGCAGCCTGACAGTACCATTTCTCATATGACCCCTTTCCCCAAATGATCTGATAGAAGAGCAAAAAACATAACCATGCAGCAGATGATAAATGGCACACTGAGGAGCGCTGCCTGACTCCCAGAAGCTATTTATCAGGCTCTCTTAATGCAAGCTAACAGGGCTAGCACATGCAATTGGCATAAGAGCTTCTGAGCCTGACACTAAAAGAGGAGATATCACATGGTGCAGCAGGGGAACCAGGACTCCCTTGTTAGCTCATCGTATGGATTACCCCTTTGAAGAGAGAGAATGAGGCTGGTGGAGGAAGGGGAGACTTTCTCATTTTAACAAATAGCTTTTCAGCTACTGCAAATTATTTCTGTAAATCTATTGAGTCACTCTTTTTTCCCAGAGATGAGACAAAAAAAAAAAAAAAAAAAAAAAAAAAAAAAAGCGCCCTGAAATTGATTTACCATCTATAAATAAAAAAAGAATCAATAGTAAAATTTCTAGCTAATTTCCCTCTCCCTCTTTCGTCCTTGGACTATCTGTTATCTTAGAAATACTTGTCTGGGTAAAAAAGAGAAACACCATCAGTTCCAGACCCAGACGTGCTCATCCGCCTCGCCCCACAGACCAGCCTCGCCTCCTCTCCTCCTCTCATCGCATGGAGCGAGATGGGTCCTTCCGATGTGCCTGGCTCCTCTTCTCTGGCTTGCCTCCAGCATGGCTGTTCCCTTGGTCCCGCTGGGTAGTACATTTAAAATGCGTCAGTTTTTCTTTCCTGCCAAAGGAAGACAGAGAGAAGACAGGTAAAAAGAGGGACATTGTGAAACGCTGCAGGTTTCAGCAGCAGGTAAGCTGTGGGTGGGGTGTGCTCCAAGGAGAAGCCACGTGTAAAGTCTCACAGTGAAGTGCATCTGCAAGGAAGGCTTTGGCAGCTCAAGACAAATTAGAGGTGGTTAAAGACCAGCTGGTCCCATCCTCCTCTGGCCAGAGCAGGGTTAGTCCTTCCAGGAGACTTCAAGGGCTTTGTGCTAGCTCTGACCTCTCAGAGAGGGGCCCCACTGTTTCCCTTTGGGCTAACACACTTACTGCTGTTTTCTCACTGCGATCCCCACACGCCTGAAATGTTTCACTTCATTTCTGCACACTAACAGCCCTTGTATCACTGTGAATATTTCCTTCTGGAGCATATACTGTTCCCAGGACAGCTGGGTTCCCGGTTCTGCCCACCACTGGATTGCCCCCGCTGCCAGCTGGGGCCAGACTCATTAGTGCAGACTGCCACTGCATGGTGTGGGAGCACCCAGCACCCGACACATCATGCCAGTGATTCCAGCATCCAGACCAGTGTCTTCAAAGAGCCCCATGCGACACTGCTATTTGACCATGCCCTTAACTCCGTGTGGCATTTCCAGCACACCTCTCGGGCTACAGTCCTCGTTAGAGCACTGGGAGTTTAACTGCTGACCTCCAAAGGAGCAGAGTTATAGAGTAAATACAAAGTACCTTTGAAGTGATGCCCCAGGAGTTCACAGGCTAAGAACTGAGCTCATCACAACTCGGCACTGCAGCAGCAGCTCCTCAGCTTCCTGCAGCTTGTCTGGGGGAACAGACCTGCTTTGTAAGGCTTCAGTCCCTGGGAAGTCTCACTACTTGTTTCCAGACAAGGTGCTACTGGGTGTGTGTTTACAGTGTTTGCGATGGATGTTTGCTACTTTAAGGAACAATAAATCTCTGTCCTTTATTATCAGTTAATTCTGTAACATTTTTTTTCTATTTACTTCTATAGCCTCCTTGCTTAAAGGCCTTAATTAAATCCTCCATCTCACAGCCCAGCGCTTTCACCACCTCTCCTCCCTCTGGGTCCTAACATACTTGTGTTTCACAGCAAGATGGGTGTAAATGACCAGACAGCCTCAGCCCTGGACTGTCTAGCTTCTGGGCAGAGGCATGTCTGGGAAAAAGTGGCACAAGCCTCATCGTTGTACCGAGAGACCTCGCTTTTATGAGAAGCTGAACAACAATGGACCACTTGGTGGATAAGGAATTGGCTGGATGGCCCCACTCAAAGAGCTGTGGTCAACGGCTCGATGTCCAAGTGGAGACCAGTGACAAGTGGTGTTCCACAGGCGTTGGTATTGGGACCGGCGCTGTTTAACACCTTTGTCAGAGATGTAAACAGTGCACCCTCAGGAAGTCTGCCAAAGACACCAAGCTGTGTGGTGTGGTCAACACCTCATAGCAGCCTTCCAGTACTTAAAGGGGGCTACAGGAGAGATGGGGAGGCACTCTTGATCAGGGAGTCTAGTGATAGGACGAGGGGTAACGGTTTGAAGTTGAAAGAGGATAGATATAGATTAGGTATGAGGAAGAAATTTTTTCCTGTGAGGGTGGTGAGGCAGTGGCCCAGGTTGCCCAGAGAAGCTGTGGATGCCCCATCCCTGGAGGTGTTCAAGGCCAGGCTGGATGAGGCTTTGAGCAACCTGGGCTAGTGGAAGGTGTCTCTGGGCATGGCAGGGGGGCTGGAACTCAATGATCTTTAAGGTCCCTGCCAACCGAAACCATTCTACAATTCTATGATTCCCCACCATGCAGGTGTGTGTTTGTCAGTGATTCTGCTTTTATTTGCAGAAGAAGATTTCAAAATACATTTTTAAAGAATTATAATAACATAGGGACCAGTGGGGCACAGGGCTTAGAGGGCTTTACCTCCAGCAGCCCTTCCCTCCCCATTGCCATCCCAGCTGCCACCAGTTCAGCATCTACTGCACCTCCACAGTTCACTCACCAACCTAAGGCACAGTGGTATTTTGAAGAGATAAACACTGAGACGAAAATAAATAAGTTAGGACCCTGGGAGGAAGACCTGAAAGGCGCACTGAAGTGAGAACAAGTGTCTTCTCTGGTTCTGTGTATAATTACATTGACATGTTCCTAGACAACGCTGGAGACCCAAACACAGCAGCAGCTGTGGACCTAATGGAGAATCACGGAAAACATAGGAAAGCCAGCCAGTCAGTCCATCCCCTGCCCTGGGGCTGCATCAACACTGCCATGTCACTGCTGACAGCCTGCCTGCCTGCTCCCAGGGCAGGGCCAGCGAGGGATGGCAGGCAGGGCTCAGCTCCTGGCCACGCTAGGGCTGGCTCTCCTGTACGGACACCGATTTCTCTGCACCCACTCAGACAGTCCACTAGAGCAGCACTGCTGAACATCACTCCCATTTTCCTCTCTGCAAGTGAAGGAAACAATGTAATATGAAATATGCAAAGAGGGCAAAAGTGGGTCTTAAAGCTCCTTCCTTTTTCCTGATTTGGGTAACACAGAAAAAGGAAATCCTGTCTAACCAACAGCACTTACAGGTGGGATTTTTAGACACTGGCCTTTTTTAGCAGCCATCCAGGCATCCACTGAACTGAAGCATCTTTGAGTATCAACCACTCTGTTCACATCAGGTACTTGTGACAAAGTGATTTTTCTGGACGTACAGCCAATTGACAGACTGTCGTGATCAAATCACAACTCTGCTGCATGCTCATCGCATGTACAACAGTTAATCTTGCAGCCGTGCAAGCTGCTTTGCAAATTGAAATCTCAGAGGCATAGCAATTAGAATACCAAATTTATACCACATCTCTCAGTCAACTAATTGTACATCCAAAAAATCACCACTTGAATAATCTGAATACATTCACCTTTACAGCTAAAAAAACCCCTCAGTACACGCTTGATCTCAACACAATTTCGAGTTACGGAACCTCATGGGAAAAAAATGCCAACCTCTGATTTCAACAGCAAAATTGCTTCTATCTAAACGCAGCAGATGCATAATTCACATTGAGGTCTAACATCTTGGTGTTTCCAGCAATGCTCTTTTTCACCTCTGCAAAATGAGGGTATTCCTATTGCTTCCTGCAGTGCTCTCAGCCCCTCTGCAGGAAGACAAGCCCTATATACATCTATTCCAAATGCGGTGTACACGTGCACATCTAAACCAACTGTATCTGGATTTCTAATTGTTAGCAAACCTTAAACCTTTAAGGTCTTAAAACAAATCTGCAGACTTACAAAGCAGTCTAATGTTTTCAATGAGCTGAGCTTTACAAAGCCATTGCCATAAGCACGCTTGTGCCACTGTGGCATTTTGTTTTGACTTTTGCTTCCATCCAAAGAAGCAAGTTGAGGCGGGGAGCAGTAGATTTGAATTGGTGACTTTGCAGCCGGTATATTAAAGAGGTCAAAACTAGAAGAGAATTATGTTGTTTAAATTGCAAAGGAAGGAGAAAACGAAGTCATCCAAGCCACATAAGTGGGATCAAAAATGAATCATCAAAGTTGGAAAATGGCTAACCTTTAATCCCTGAAACCAAGAAATCTGGGTGCTCCCACATATCTCCTGATCTGATTTTTACACTTTTCCCTCCGTACAGAGGAGATGCGTTTCCATTGCAGCCCATCGCAGCTAAACAATCAATGCCTGATTACTTCAAATGCTTCACTCTCAGGGATGCGCAATTAACCAGGCCCCCATTTGACACTGGAAGGGGAGCACAGCATTTTCTGGGAATGTCTGACAAGTTTAGAATGTGAAAAAAAAACACAAATCAAATGGCCCAGCAGATAATGACAGCCAGCACCCTGGCAGTTAGATAATGTTTGTGGTCCAAAGCAAGGCCAATTAGAAGCAATAAAAACAAATGTGAAATGTTAGAGCAAAGGTCAGAAATCCTCATCCGTTACTGCAGGCTTGACGTCTCAGCAATCCCACCCCCCCATGGGTCACCAGTGCCTATTTCCAGGGTGAGCACAAATTCATACTTGCCCGATGACCACCCATCTGTTACAGCAGATGATGATTTCTGGGCCATACAAACCCCGCTAATGTAGTGCATGGAGAATCCCAGCACCACCTGGAAATCTCATCAGGTCCGTACCCTGTGGCCCTGCCTTTCTGAATGCAGGGGCTCGTCCATGCTACTAATAGAGAAGGCAACACGTTAGAGCCTGCAGATCTCTCTCCCTCTGCCACAGAAGGGATCCTGCTCCTTGGCATCCATCCCTTGGTTCCTGCCCTCTTTTCCAGCTCACTGCAGAAGGGTGTGCTTTCTTCACGGAGGCAGGAAAGATTAGCTTGTAACTGGACCCACATTATCACACAAGAGAAGAAGTAGCCACAATTACAAGCAATGCACGTGGCTCAGACCCAGCCATCGTGGTACGTCTTCACTGACCCTGGAGCAGGAAGCTGCAAAGAGGATGGGAAAAGGTTTTGCCTTCTCTCCCATCCTCCTATTTCCTAAAGAGCAGCACGAGAATAATGGGTTGCACTTACCTGATGAGATGCTAGCAGAAAATGACTGTCTCTTGAGCTTATTCAAGTTAGCAGTATGATATTGGGAATAACATGCTCTGTACATCAGACATTGCCTATGTCAACCCCCCTACGCATAGCCAAGGACTCTGTCCTGCTCTTTAGAAATACAGGGAGAGTCTAGACCAGGGTGAAGTAACACGGATGCTGTGAATCTCCTTACTGAGCCCTGGCTTCCTCGGAGCAACAAGCCCAAGGAAGGAAAATGAAAGCAGGTGGGTATCTCCAGGCATATCTACATGAGGATGCCTGTGAGAGCTAATCCAAATACAGTTAGGGTGTAAATGTAAAGCTGATTAGTGAAACCACAGTAAGCTCCTATGTGGATATGCTCCTTCAGAGTTAAAGTAGCCATAATTCAATTTATTCATTTAGCTCATTTCCAAAAGTAAATTAAGGTAGAGTAAATTAATTTAAATCAGCTGACAGCACCTTTATTTTGAAAGGGATTGTTAACATGGTCCCAAATCTACTTCATACAGTAATGCTGATTATTTTCTCCTGCTGGGCGACCTGTCAGGCACACTGGCAGGACCAAGCCCGAGATGTATTTGGCTGTTTGCATGTGCTTTAGTGTGTGAGTGCTTAAATCCAGGGTAAAATCCTTCCTGCCAGCACTCTGGTTCCCAAATGCTTGACAAGGTGATTGTTGTAAGGTGATGTTTTGGTGAGCCCTCTGCTGGGAGCTTGCCAGAAACTGCAAATCTCCCCAAACTGCAAATGGATCCTTTTCATTGAACCCCTGCAAATGTGTCACCGTTTAAAACCTGAAAGGTTTTCTTTAATGACAGCTACAAGTATCAAGAGTTGCATAAAATGTGCAGACATGTGTGGGAGTGAGCTGGCAGATTATAATTACCCACAGAGAAAGGGGAAAAAACAAAAATTAATTTTTGAGGCAAAACATATAATTTGCTTTTAAACCATAGTAGTGCTCCCATTACTAATGCAATTTACAGCCCTGGAAATCAGATTGACCTCCTCAGCAGTTTGCTTTTTAAAAAAAATTTTGCTTTTAAAGGAACACCAGCCAACGTGGGAGGATAAAGCAAGGGGTTGTTTAGACACTTACAGGAGCTTTGCACTGTTTGAACATGCAGGGAGCCAGGTAAGACAGTCTGCAGGCTCTGGCTGCAAGGCTGGGTTTCCGTGCTAGCTGGTAGGATCAGGCACCACTGCAGCCCTGACCAGTCCTGCCAGTAATGTAAGGAAGACTTTAATACAGTCTGGTCCCACTTGTCCCTGCAAAGGCAACACAGCTATGGACCGGGTCCTGGTGAAATCTCTGAGATAGGTTGCAATCCTCTTTCCAAGGGAGCGAGCAGCTGACTCTTTTTTCCACCCCTCATTTAATTCCCTCCTTCCTCCATGAATTGTAAGTGGTTTTGCTGACCTTTCTCTGGAGCAGCACTGGAGGAAGGGGAACAAACCCTTTGTTTTGCTGTGTCTGCACAATTCAAGAGACATTGACAGTACTGTTTATGATCCTGGCACCGTTTTGGTGCCTTGAGATTTCCAGAGAATCCCTTCCCCCCTCTGGGGTGTAGAAGGGTGAGCTGCTGATGTTACGAGTGGCCTGGCAAGGTGAAGAGCCTACATGTATCCTCTGTGGGCAGGGGGAGTGGCCAGACCCACAAATGTCTTCAGGGTTCTTCTGGGGAACTTCTTGAATACCCAAGTTTCATTTGCAATAGTTAAAATAAAATTAAAAAATACGGAGACATTGAGAGTGCTCTTAGTAACAGCGGTAGCCTCTCAGTGGGGCTGAGATGTGCAGCTGCAATCTGAACGTCCTCCTTGCCCATGTTGGAGAAGGTGTCGTTGGTTTGGCTTGCACAGACATTTCATTCAAACCAGTTTGCTAACTGGGCTGTATTTTCCTATAGTAACACACGCCTATGCCCATGCCCTGTCACCAGAGCCCAAGGGATGAATGGCTCAAAGATGGCTGGCAACATCTCCTTCCATGTGAGAGAAGTCATGAGAAAAAAGGGTGTCCGATTTTCCTTTTTCTCACTTTCATAGCATTGCAGTGCTAGTGTGCCCTGGAAGCTGCAATTTCAGATCTCAGTTGCACTGAGATCAAATTTGGTCTAGACTATTGGTGCCCTGACAAAATTTATAACTCTTCCTAGGACATACACATTTTTATTTTTTCTGTTTATTAGACTCTGCTCTCCTCTTAACCACTGAAAATGGTGGGAGAAAAGATGACAAGACAGTGATTTAAGTTTGGGAGAAGCGAGCTGAGGATGGCAGCAAACAAAGCCCCTAGGGAATGACAAGAAGCAGCCATCTACATAAAGCAGACAGGTGGCTTCACTCCCAGCTCTCTTCACTCAGCTGTCATCTCAGTCATGGCCAGGTCAAAGAAAGCACCACTAGATGTAGGTGAAACCTCAAAAATCCTGAGGGCAGATCTTAAAAGTGTAGAGAGGGTTTTTTCTGGCAGACAGCAAGAGATGGACTGGGAAGAACATTCCAGACCTAGTGAGACAGGAGGACCCACAGACAGCACATGCCAGAAAGCAGCAGATCTTGGGGATGGCATCACTCTGAGCCCATAAGACCACACAACCTCTGGACACAGCTCTTCAGTGTCAAGATGGGGCTCAAAACTCGAAAGACTTGAGTTGTCCTGGCAGAATTACCTCCCATCGGACTGTGCCCATGGAGGAAGACATTCCCCAGCTCTACCCAGTGCGATGCAGATGACGGTGCCCATCGCCTCTGAGGATGATGGGACAGTCCCGTGGGCCTACCCAGCCTGTTGGATCCACAGCTGTGAACTCATACATCATCATTAAGGCTGCAAAGTCAAGCAGTAAAAGGAGGAATTGCCAGAATAAAGGCTGTCAGAGGAATTTAATTCAGCCTCCTGGTGGATATGCCTTCTGATGCAGTCTTTAATTACCTCATCACAGCCCACTTTTTCTGCAGCAAGACTGCTGCTTCATTCAGGGCACGATGGACAGACAGCAAATTAATGAAGGGCCAGTCAATATTTTGTTCTGTCCTTTTTTGTTCAGTGTGTGGCCCCAAGCACTATTTGCTGCATGCCATCAAATCCCTCCTCTTTGACAGAATTATTCATCTTCTGGATTTTTCTCTCACTTGTATTAGTGCAGCAACTGCAAGCATCCCACCAGGAAGGAATTTCTCGTCCAACACCCCTGTGAACAGAGAGCCTCGGTTTTACCTACAGGAAAATGTGATGCAGACCTGAGTTGCAGAATGCTCCATTAGCGAGGCGCAGGTGGGATTTCTCAGGGTATCCCCACTGTGTCTGTTCAAAGCCCAGCTCCCCTAACCTCAGCCAGAGCTGTACGCACTCAGCACTTCTATAATTTGAACTCCTGTGTGTCCAGAAAATGATAAACATGGAACTGGTGGCTCTCAGAGGAAAAAATCTCAGTGGTTTAAGGAGGCAGCAGCTCCTCTGCTGATGCTGTGCTGGAGTAGGGCTCTGCTGCACAGTCAATGAGCTGGTGAAAGAACAGAGCAACAATGGTATGGGCAAAGGGGTGGACTTAAGGCAGTGGCAGGTGACTGTCAGATTTTTCAGCAGAAATTCCATTTTCCTACCTGAACCATTCTCTGTACCAGCTGTACTCTCTCTTAATCTATTACTAATTTTTCACCTTTTAACAAATATTTCAGTGGAAGACATTTCTCGCTTTTGACCAGAACAGTCTTAACCTTTACTCTGGCACAAGTAGAAAGAGGTGAGTGCAGGACAGAGACTCAGATGAAGAGTTCCCTGTGCCACCGGCGGCAGCAAAGGGAGCCCCACTCAGACGCTTTCCAGCGAGTGCAGCAGGAGCAGAATGTGCTGGTCACCGAGCAGCTTAAAAAAGGACAGTAACAAGAGGAGAGGAAGGGCATGAACCTTCTCTGCCACCTGACAGCCCGTTTCTGCTCTGCACTCTCCTGCTCTGTGCCCACTTAACCCAAGAACCCTTTGTGTCCAGGACAGCACGTCCAAGTGGCAGCTCTCTCTTCTCCAGCAGTTTCTGTAGGCAGCACAGAAGTCTTTGTTAGAAATTCATAGGCCTACCAGCTTGTCACTCCAGAAAATGCCCAGCATATTCAGCAAAGCTTTGAATTCATTAGATCACATAGGAAAACATTCTAACCTTCCTGCCCTCCCCAGCTGAGTCATTGCTGCTTTCCTGTCTCGCCACAGACACATCACCTTCAGGAAGATAATTGCTTAGCATGCTGATAACAACGGACGTTATCTCTCTGAGCCGGGTGTTTGTTTGGGATCACAGGGTCTTCCCGTGATGAGGACTGCAGGACACATTGGGGTGACTGTTTGAAACAAGTCCTGACCTTCCCTTGCAAGCTGTGTGGCCACTGGGATGGATTCCCTGGGGACCAGGGGGAAGGTTGGAGGAAGTTCAGCAAGAGGGAAGGGGCTGAAGGACCCTGTGAGGGACTGGATAAGCTGAAAGGGAGGGTGCACGGGGGAGTAACCCGTGAGGTTCAGAGGTTCCTTCAGCTACAGAGGGAGCAGAAGCCTCTAAGCTTGATTTCTATGGCCTTCAACTGTGAGTACCTCCTCTCGCTGGTGAGGATGGGTTGGGAGGGAACAGGACTGCCCAGTGCAGAGCTGGGCACACCCAAGCTTACCCCAACCCTTCAGGGACCATCACCACCACAATGTGTTCAAGATTCATTGCTAGCAACCAGCCACCCAGAGACAAAACGCATCACGCCAACTTCCCCCCCCCGATGGCAGGCTCAGCTAATACTCGAGGGCTCCAGCCCTAACCTTGCTTTCATGGTGGCCTCTTGGGAAGTTGGTGGAGCCTGACTCCTGTGAGGATGGTGGGCACAGCGAGGAGCTGAAGACCTCAACTGTCACATGTGACACTTGTCCCAGGGGCTTCTATAGACAAGGGCAGGTGGAATTTAACCACAGGTCCAACCAACCGGTTGGATTCACTTACAGGCACAGAAGCACCTTATAAAGTTCTATCTAGTTCTCTTTAGCTCTTGAAATAAGCTGCAAAATATATAGGATAGCAGAGGGTAGCCTAGCCCCAGCCTCAATCTTGGTTCTGTAACCAGAGATGTCACCTCAGTTCTTGCCTCTTGCTCCACTTGATCCTAGTTCAGTTCCTACTGAACTGCTGGCATTGCCTGTGCTCTAGGATGGCTGCTGTCAGACAGCCTGACTCTGTAGACCAGACTCTGAAAAGATGCCTGAATTTGGGTACCAGCCATGTTTCTTACTCTTTCTGTGCCTTGGTTTCCTCTCTGCAACATGGTCATTGCAACATAAACATTTCCTTCTTTAAGATCCTTCAATCAGAAGTGCTCTGGAAGTGTTGCAGGTTGTTGTTATTTCCAGGGCTATCATTATAACACATTTTGGCTGCACTAATTCCCACAAACAGAAATCGTTCTGCCCGTAGTAGGCTGGGACAAAGCAGACAATTAGTTGTCCCTTACATGTTTATTAACTCTGCAGCTTTATTTCAATGAGTGTGTGGAATCTGGTAATGTTTTAATATATTTTCATAAACTGTGGGCACAACATGTCCTGTTTCAAGCTAATAACCGTGCCATATAATTAGTCCTGATTACACAGATATTTGGTATCATTTTACATATTCCAGTCCTTTCCTAGTGCCACTGCCTAGCCAAGGCATCTTTAAAGCCACATCCATCTCCCTTCTGTTTCCCAGCAGTTTGCAAGATTTTCTTTTGGACAGGTTTGCAGTTAACATGACAGTTTCAAAGAACAATTTCATCTCATTGATGTACATTTTATATATATACAGGCTCTGATCAAATGTCAAGTGACAAAGCCCAGGATACAAATAGAAGGCATTTGTCTACTTACAGGGAAAAGCTGGTATTTGAAAGCTATCAGGAAATTAACAACATGAATCTTTAAAAATCTATTCCTTAAACATCTGATGGCTTTGGGCTGAACATCTACCATATTTAGGATTTTACTGTGAGGTAACACTCCCCAAACAAAAGATCCGTCACCCCATTCGACTCTGGTGGGGGAATGAGAGAAATCTGCTCTGTGCAACCCGATTATAGATGTGTATCTTTCCCTGCTGGCGTGGCTGTCTCTATAGAGATGGACATGGATATTTGATGAGATTAAAATGCTTCAGTTACCACTGTCAGTGGTTCTTTAATTTAAAATGAAGAAAGCAAACAAACATTCCTTTTGATGAGGTAACTGAATGATAGTACGGAAAAGCACTTTGCTGTCAGGTGGTAATTAGGTTCAGTAATAGTTGTGGGTTTTTAGCCTTGGAGGCTGTGGCCCCTGGGAGTCTGGGAGAAATGATACATTCAATTTCCGGAGGAGAGGAAGATGCTGGATGCTTCTCTCTGCTAACCTTGCAGGTCTCTGCAGATAAGAGCATTCAGAACTGCAGCGCTGACAATCCTCCTTGATCCAGCCTAAACTGTTGCGTCAAGATCGCGAACAGAGAAAGGGAGATGGACTCAAAGCAGGGCATTTAAACACCTAATGCAGTCAGGCTGGCTCTGCCCACATATATAAGGAACTGCCAGAATGGCTGTGCTGAGAGGATTTTTAAAGGCTGCAGAAGGAACTCCAGCAATTGCTCTATGGTCAGGGCTGATATTTGTAACATCCATCTTACCCATCACTTAGAAAATCTTCAGTAGGAAAGGGTTGCTTTGCAAACAAGCAGCTCTTCCCACAAGTACTTTTCTAAGGTGGAAAAAAGTGGGGAGAAGAGAGGAGTGAATTTCAAGGCTCAGCTGCCTCCCTTGCCAATTTGGAACTGGCTTTTCCACTGCAAAATAGAAATTGTATTTGGTTATGCTATTAAGAGTTGAAACCCAAGTGAAACACTCCAGTTGGCCCAACTGCATTTAACTGGAAATTTTTAGTTTGGGGACATCATTGCTGTTTTCTCAAAACAGGCAAATTCTGAATATGGGGTTTCCCATGAAACAGGAGCACTGGTTCTTGCTCTGCTCCCCTCCTCGTGTTATTATACAGCTTTGCCTGTTCAGGGAATGTGGGTTCTCAGCAAACAGTTCAGTGGCATCTCCCCACAATCCAAGAGACACTGGAAGGGCAGCAGTTGGCCAACACCAGACATAGGGCCAGCAGCACCCTAGGGATTAAAGCTTGGACATTTCACACTCTCGTCACACTTTTTTGTATTGCTCTCTGGTGCCTTACTTAATGTCCAAAAAGACTTCCTTTTGCACAAACATCCACTAAACTGGTTGTAAAGCTGGAGTAAGGACTTATGGCGAGAGGGGATCCCCAGGTAAAGGGTCCAAGTAGGACTGACAGAAGGAACCTGCCATCCGGCTGCCAGCACTGCGGCAGGTCCAGGGCAAGATGGAGAACCCTGCCTTAAGCACAAGCTTGCTGGTAATTTCCTGAAGCACTGAAAAAGTTTTCTCTTCCAGAATTAAAACTTTTCAACATAAAGCGGGTCTGATTCTCCTCTCACTCTCAGGAGATAAATGAAGGCTAAGTCCATTAGAGATAATGGTGTGAGACTGGTGTACAGCAGACAGAATTTAAGAAAGATATTGATATCTCCAAAATCCCCTCAATATTTTTTCTGACATAAACCAGGTATCTTTCCTGATCATAAATGCTTTATTTCCAAATAGAATTTCAATAAAATAAGCACAGTTAGAGTAGGACGCTTATTATAAAGACATAATGCAGCAGAACTGAAGTTTAGTTGCGAAATGTATTAAAAAAGCAGCTCTGCTAAAGCAAGAGAAATTGCTTTCTGACCTACCGAGTTTTAGGAGTAGGTGCTAGTGGTCTCTCCACCAAGGAGTTCAGCCTGTAGTAATCCAAGAACGTCCTGGCCACATTTCTTCCAAGCTTCATATCTGTGAATTTTTAATTAAGGAACATTTTTTGGAAATAATTAAAAATAATAACAATAAAAAAGCAGAGTCTAAAGGTAAATTACTGCTATTTGATGCATGAGCAAGTTTTACATTAACCATCCCAAAGTGATCAGGCTTCAGGCAAAATGACTTATGCAAGCAGATAAAGTAGGGGTCATCTTGTTTGCTTCTTGTTTTCACAGGCTGATGCTGCACAAAACCATGGACAGGATGAAACAATCTCCCTTTCCCCCCACGCCTGGTTACAGATCCCTGTGGTGGTCATGAAGGAATACAGTAGACCAAAGGGGCCTTCCAATTTCCATGTTCAGGGAAAATGATTACCAGAAAATCCTTGGGTACAAGCAGTATTTCTGTGCCTGTATCCAGGAAACAGGGTCAACAATATCATGGACCAGTCTGAAAACTCAAGGTTGAGATTAAAGCTGTAGCCCTCCAAACCTTTAGGACTGACCCCCACACTGTCCTGGGAGAATACTGTTCTTTAGTTGTGTTGCATTCAGGAGATTAAGTGGTGATTTTAGCACTGAACTGGAAGGACTGTAGATTACCTTAATGAGGTGTGCTGGTTTGGCTGGGATAGAGTTAATTTTCTTCACAGTAGCTAGTATGGGGCTATGTTTTGGATTTGTGCTGAAAACAGTGTTGATAATGCAGAGATGTTTTTGTAATTGCTGAGCAGTGCTCACACAGAGCCAAGGCCTTTTCTGCTCCTCACCCCACCAGCAAGTAGCTGGGCGTACGCAAGAAGTTGGGAGGGGACACAGCTGGGACAGCTGACCCCAATTGACCAAAGGGATATTCCATGCCATATGACATCATGCTCAGCATATAAATTTGGGGGAAGAAGAAAGAAGAAGGGAACATTCGGAGTTATGGCGTTTGTCTTCCCAAACAACCATTATGCATGATGGAGCCCTGCTTTCCTGGGGATGGCTGAGCACCTGCCCGCCCATGGGAAGCAGTAAATTAATTCCGTGTTTCGGTTTGCTTATGTGAGTGGCTTTTGCTTTACTTATTAAACTGTCTTTATCTTAATCCACAATTTTTTCTCACTTTTACTCCTCCGA